>NC_034608.1:65658498-65675108 GCF_900095145.1 Mus pahari
GGAGAGGAGAGGAGAGGAGAGGAGAGGAGAGGAGAGGAGAGGAGAGAGAGACTGAGATTCCTTGGAAGCATTTTAAAGTTAGAAAGAGTGCATGAAGAGAGAGAAAAGAAGCGAGTGTGATTCTTTAACAAGCAAAGAACTGAGAACTGGACTCCCTAGACTGTGTTGAAAAAGCCCCAGAAGACTGAACTTCAGACTACATTTTCACTAGTAGCAAAGTTTTCTCTGAAGAGCTTAACAAGTTTTAGTTTTCTTTATCTAAATCTCTGACCTCATAATGCAGTGGAAAGCAGGAACGAAGGGAAAGAAGGAAGGATGAAGGGAGGTAGAGGAGGGAAGGGCAGAGAGGAAGAGAGAGGGGGGGTGAGGGAGGGAGGGAAGGATGGAGGGAAGGGTAGGGAAGGAAGGAGACAGTGAAGATGCCTTCATTCTGATACCTTGCCCTTCAGGCTTGGACACGAATTTATAAAAACAGATAACAATCATGTCCTGGTAACAGGATTGGGTTTTGCCATAAGGATTTATATGTGAATGTATATCAATACTATCAACCTAACATACTCATTCCTAGATCTTAAATACTGTCTATGACTGATGCTTTCCATAGATGCATTCTCCATTCATTTGGTCAAGAACATTATCGCACTTCCTTTAAAACATGGGTCCCAGTACCTGATCGAGTTCCAAAGGGTCATCAGGCTTCACCAAACCTCTTGTTGTAAAATATATACCACTTCTTCTGCTAAGCAAATACACAGACAAGCAACACCTTTACTTGTAAATCATCTGCATCCATCTGTATCAGTAGAGATGTATCCATCTATGTCCCTATTTACTCCTTTAGCAAATGTTATTTATTCATGTCTTTTTTCAACTATCAGATCCAAGCTGAAAAGTGAAAAAAAAATACTTTAAATAATTATTTTTCCTTAATGATGCATTGTGAAAGAACTAAGAAAAGTAATTATGTACATCTTAAATCTTGTAAAAATTTAAAAAATAAAACATACAAATGCCTCATATGACTTGATAGCAGTTACTACCTTAATTTTCTACTTCAGTATGGCTATGTTAAGATAATCAATTCTTCCTTAAGAAAGCTGATTACGTATTTTATTTAATTGTTAAACTTATTTCTCTGACCTTTTGCCTGCTTGACTTTAAATATTGCAAATATTTCCATCTGAGTTTATTTTCTGTACCCCAGCCAACAAGCCACATGCAACTGTTCACGGATATGAAGAGACTCAGTCTTAATACGTGTGTGGAGGTCAGTGCTGTGTAGTGCGTTTTACAAAAGAGCTAGCACAAAACAAGGCGTCATGTTGCTCATGTCATCACTGGATCTGGGCCTTGTGGAAGCCGAAAGCACTACCTAGCAGAAAGGAGAGACCTGTTCTCCACAAGAATTCACACCCAATCTGGTAAGTGGCAGCTCTGAACGTGTCACTAGTTAAGGTGGCAGTTTGCTTAGCTGACACAAGCTGGGAGGAAGCGGGCTGATGGCTACTCTCTAAGGGCAGGGGAGAAAGAGAAAGTAGGGAAACTGAAAATAAATAATACAACACAGTTGTGATGTAAATTTGCCAAAGAAGTCTGGAGGGAATGCAAGCCAAGCACAGAGACCCTTGTTTCCAGTGCCCATGTTGTGACATTTCAGAGTCTTCCGTAGTGTCAAACAGCAGCAGAGTGTGTCAAGGCTTTCAGAAAGACCAGCATGGGTACTTTTATTTGATTTTTTTTTCTTCCGATATATTACAATGAAGGCCAATTAAACAAACAAACAAACAAACAAACAACAACAACAAAAAACCCAACCTGACAGTTACATTAAAAACCACAATATGATAATAAAGGACTTTGTTCTACTATTATAAAGATAGTGAAGATAATATCTAATTTTTACAAATTATCCAACTGTGCTTATACTTTAAACTTGTCTGTGCTTTTACTGCATTGCAAATCAGGGTGCTGCTACATGATTTAAAGTACCTCTAACTGTAAGTATGACACCATCAGAATGAGTCCTCTGTCCTACACCAGGGTGAGGGTGTTTATATTTACACCCTTGGAGTAATTGTATCCTCACAGGATCCCAGGCCGCACATGCAGAAGACTTGAAATCATGTTTGAGGGATCTGTGCTAAGTGGCATGAGATATAGTTTCCAAAGACTGCACAATCAGGATCTAAGAATAAAGAAACAAATTCAGAAAACAGCATGCTAAAAGCTCATTTCCTCTTTGGTTGTAACAGAATTTTGGGGGCTGGAGGGGATAGAAGGAAAGAAAGAATGAAAGAAAAAAAAGAAAAAAAAAACAGGAAGGAAATTAAATTTCTATTTTCACAGGCAATAACGTGTTGTACAATTTGCAATTAAAAATAAATTAGGCACAAAATCTGCAACAGATTGTTTTTAAACTTTCATTAAACCTCTTGAGTTATGCTGCTAGATGCAATGTGCTAACAGAAATGCTAGGGTTGAAATGAGTTTCTGGCATATAAAATAAAACTATGTCTTCAATCTAAAAAATTTAATTTACAGCTTAGCTGATTGGATGTAGCATTTTAACACTGCTTTGGAGGTTGAAGAACAGCAAGTGCCATAATCTGCTGAGTATTTTGATCACTACCACACAAGCATGGAACATACTTTGTGTTCAAGGGGAACCTTTATCCAGGATGCAAAGCTAGTGCTAAATTATAATCACATTCGAAAAGATTGCAAGCCTGTGGGTATTAAGCTTTGCACTCTCAGGCTTAGCCAGGATTTAAGCAACCTACTCTGGGACCATATAGTTGATCTGACAAGATACTATTAGATCTTGAAGTTTATTTTTATTAGAAGTTTCCTATTCAAGATCTCAGACATTAGACCTTTTTACTGCTAATCAAATGTGTTCTCATGCAAGCTCCAGCATTGACACTTAAAAGCAGATGGAGAGAAAGAGAGAGAGAGAGAGAGAGAGAGAGAGAGAGAGAGAGAGAGAGAGAGAGAGAGAGAGAGACAATGGTTAGCTGCCTAAATGAAAGGAAATCTTGAGGGTCCAAAAACAACTTCTGATGTCTTAGATGTTATTTCAGATTTCTTTGGTGTATTTGTCTGAAAAAGATTTGCGAGATATTTTCCCTACTTGATTTAAATAACTTATTGAAATGACAGATGCCATCTGTATCAGAAAGCACTCAACTATTTTGCTGAACTTTTTCTGTTCTGATGAATCAGGGAGTTATTTCGGGAGCAGGTGTTGCTCACATCCAGACTCTAATATGTGATAAAGGGGAAGAGAGAAGTGAAGCTCAGAAATCAGTTTCACACACTCTCTCTTAAAGTGACCACTAAACATTTCTGGATGAAATTTGGTGGGAGAATTGCACTAGTTATGTGTATGTGGTTAATGTACAGCTCCTGAATCTACATCTTGTATTCTTTTATTAATCTTTAATTGTCTTAATGGGTATTTTGGGGAGTTATTTTATAGTTGTGCCCTTATGATTGAAAAGTCAAGGCCCTTATGATAATCTCAGAACAATCTATTTCTTTACTCTTCTCTAGCATTTGTTTTATTTTCCCCCTGTAGCAAATTTTTCTTTTTCAACTAAAATAATGTAAAAGAGAGCTTTCCCATTAGAAGTTGTCACAAAGAAGTGAATAACATCTCTTTTCTGGGTCATTACAGTTAAGTGTGATGTGGTTAAGTGTATTTTATCTTTTGTGTGTGACATCCCCATGGTTTCTGTATTTGGTTGTCTCATCTGCTTAGAGGGAAGCCTGGGTGTACTGTAGCCAGAATCCGGAAAGGGGATGTTTACACTTCCCTTGTTACACTTCCCTTGGATCACTGGTAGAAAGTACCTGATTGCCACACAAGTTGAGCGGAGAATGCAGGTGGCTGTAGATAATCGTACTGATTCTCTGATTCTGAGCTCAACCACCATATTGAATTGCACTGTCAACCCAGTCAAGGAACAGCTGGAGAAGATACTTTCAGATATATACATGTATGAGACAAATTGGCAAAGATCAGGGTTTAGGTGAAGGATTTAGATTTCAAAGAGGTCCTGATAATATAGATAGGCACATGCATCTTATGGTGATGGAAATACTTTCAGAAAACAAATCTTGAGAGAATAGAAGTCAACCTACGATCAAGATACCTGAATGTTTGTGCTTCTTGTGGCAATATCTTCGCTAGCCAAGTTGTTGCTTCATATAGTTCTCCAGAAATATATGAATGGACAAAAATGATGCGCTGTGGCAAAAATAGCTGGCATAGTATAATATAGCTGTAAATAAGTAACAAACCACTTCCTGATTTGATTTAAATCCTACTCCCCAAATGAAAGCAATACCAAGTACCATTATAGGGTCAAAAACCTATGGCTAGATAGGACATGGGTGCTATTTAAAGAACCTACTCCCCCCTTCTTTTTCACTAAATGAACATAGTGTTAAATTAACTTTTAGTGACTTATCATAGATCAGTATCTCTCTTAACCCTCAACTGTGAAGCTTATAGTTGCAGTAAATGATGATTAACACAGTGACCTATTACATTAACACGGTCGGTGTCCCAGGTCCAGAGAATAACAGATCTCCAGGGGTGATGGAACATATATATCACACTCCTTTGCCCAAGCCCTGGGTATCATTACAGAAGACATAGTGAGATGACTATAAGAGATAGAGGTGTGTGGTAGAGGTGACACAAAGAGTAACTTCTGGTCACAGTAGAGTGGCACATTTAAACTCACAATGGTTACAAGAGTGTCACAAAGTCAGTGTAAGACTAATGCATTAGAACAAATCCCATCATGGAGAGGGGAGCTGACCACAGACTCTCATGACAGGCCAGTGAGTTACTAGATATGCTATAAGAGATAGAGTCAATTTTCTCTATGAGTAAAGCCGTAGGAAGTTAACCATACTCCATTGAAAGTTCACACATTCAGGAATAATTCGAGTTTGTGTTTGCCATCACAAACTAGCTTTGATAGATTTGAAAATGGTGGAGAGTTGGTTGGGTAGAGATGAGTTAGTAGATCTGAGAAAAGTTATGGACTAACTATAAGCAAAGTACATTATAGGAAATTTCCAAAGAATTAATTGTAGATAGTTCTCTGTGTGTATTATTTAAAAAGAAAAATGAAATTATAACTTTCAAAAGAAATTAGAAGGAACTAGAAATTAACAGGTTAAGCCAAATAACTCAGATTCATATAGACAAATATCACTTGTCTTTCTCTCATGTATGTAATCTAGCTTGAGAACAAACAACAAAAGGACATGAAAGCAAATTAGGACAGTTGGGACAATGGAGGGCATCATCAGGAGAGGAAAGGATAGAAACAGTAAATGGTGTTGAATATGATGAATGTAATATACACGTGTATGATGTCACAGTGAAGCCTATTATTTTGTATATCATATACTGACATAAATAAAATAAATATGCATAGTGAATAGCATATGTGCGCATATACACACACACACACACACATACACACACACACACACACACACACACACACATCAAAACAACTACAGCTCTGAGTCTGTAAGTGGCATACTTCTAGTCCTAATATCCAGCAGTCTTTGAGGCACTATCAAGCCAAGGCTCACAGGGATCTCATTGCAAAGAGGAACAGATAATCTTCAAGTGCCTGTGATTGCACAAAAGCTAATTCCTCAGGGATGTGTGCAGCTTTAAAAGGATGAGCCTGGTGGCTTGAAGCACTCTATAATAAATTCCAGAAAGATTAAAGACATGAGGTGGCTGATGGAGGGTATGCAGGGTGTCCAGCAGCTTGGCTGTGGTATTCTTGAATAAAGTGACGCTGTGCAGTTCCCATAAGACTGCTTTAAGTTCTCCGTGTTTGATCTCTCTAAAATAAATGACATCATTCAATATGCCCTGATTTTTTTGCTTATCCTTTATGTCTCATTTTCTGTAACTTGGCCCTTTTCTGTTCTTCTTCTACCTTTCATAGAATTCATTTTTAGTGTCCCTTTCCTGTCGTCAGCATTGTCTTTATTTCAGAATTCTGCTTAAGTTCTCTGCCTTTCTTAGCCAAAGCTCTTTCCTGTGTGTTTTTATTGTCCTAATGGTTTGCACTTCATGAATTTTTGGTGATTTCTGGTCTGTATCTCTGCTACTGGTGATGTTCTAAGCTATATTGGCACGGCTTATTAGACCCAGCACATCTGGGGAATGAAAGCTAAGAAATCATAAACTAGATTCAAAGTCTTCATTCCTTTAACTCTTATCCATTCCTATTCTTTCTCCATCTCCTACAGATTTCACTTTGATTCATAAGATGATTATTTATACAAAGTTGATGTTATCATTTTGAAAACTTTAAACTTCACTACGTACATCCAATGTCCAAAGACCCTATGAATCTAACCTAAAAAGAAAAAAGAAAAAAGGTTCTTAGATCTGCCATTACTTTTTTTTGTGACTTCTTTGCTAATATTGTATTGCTCATCATCTTCCTGTCAGATGTCTGCAATAACTGTTATCAGAATCCCCAAGAACAGTGGCAATCAAAACACAGTCTCAAGAGTGTCAACATTTGCATCAGAGATGTTAGAAAGAGAAACTCTTAAGCCACATCAGCCCTATGAGATAACAAACTCTGGGCCTGCTGCTTCATGTTATTAAACACTTTTGATGAGTGTCAATATTATGAATCACTGGTCTGGTTGATGCATCCTCTGTTAGCTAAATAATTCTTGTTGGGAATGACTCACTTGTTTTATTTCCTCTATGCATAGATCAATTGCTAACTCCTATTAGGTGATATCATTATCAGGGCGTTTGTGGTCGTGAGTGGTAGAGCTTACAATGATTTTCTGTATTTCTCCAGGGCAGTGCTAAGTCTTCTCTTCTCTGACTCGTCTGCATGTTGCAGTTTGGTCCATGTGCCCTACATTCGTTTCATGGAATGTGAAACCTAAAAGATGGGTTTGACATGTATCTTTAAATATCCAGGATAAAGCTTTCTATATTTCTTGTTACATACTAGAGTATGTATTAGTACTAGCATTCAGAAATAGTGAGGGTTGTTGTATCACAATGGGTGACAAAAATGAGGAAGAGAGCTCAGAGCTGACTAAGATAGTTATGCAGCGGGACTTTCAAGTTTCAAGTAAGGAATGAGACGTAGTATTGTCAAACCTCTGTGAAAGTATGACTTTACCTTTTCGGTCTTGGACCTCTTCACGCATAAACAATTATAAATACTCTGTCCAATAAATTTGCCTAGTGTTTTCAAGAGCCATGACTTTGCAGATGTTCATCTCTTTGTGAAAAACTTAATTAAAAAAAGAAATACTGTTACCCAGAAAATTCCAACCATTCATTTAATTCAATTCAAATATTCAGTCTGCTGGTGATCTATTCTGACTTCCGAGGACAAAGTCACATGCCTCCTCTTCTCCCACACTGGCCTCCACAGGCCTCTGGAAGGTTTTATGAGCACAGCTTACAATAATTTGCTGACCCAAGTAGTCTCTCTGTTCACCAAACAGCAACTTTCTCATCCCTGGGACCACAAATTTCATTCATATTCTTTGGGAAGGAAACTAGCATTTAGAAAATATTCTTACTGCTTTTCTTATGCATTCTTCAAGAATCCAAGCAGCCCTATCATTGACACTTACAGTCTCTTGTACCACTTGACAGTAAGTAGCTCTTTAAACTTTTTTTCTATTATCTTCAATATTTGTTTGGTTGCTTTGACCAAAGTCATGTGAGGTCAAGGTTTGCAGGAAATAGCCTGCAATAATCCTTACATCTTTTGCTTAGCTGGCCACAATGCTTAGGTGTAATTAACCCCTTGAATATTGAAACTACAAATTTAGGAAGCAGTTGTGACAGCTTTATGAGAGAACTCAACGTGCTAAAAATTATGTCTTTTATCTCTTTCACCTGAATGCATTATCTATGTGAGCCCTGTATCATTTATCTGCCAACTTTCTGCCCAGTCCACAATTTGTGAGGACTTCAGCTCAGTGTTTTTTTTTTTTTTTTTTCTTGTGTCAGAGTCTTAGGTTCTTGGTTCTAAGGGTTACCAAATGTTTCATCATGAATTTGCTCCTCATTGATCATAAGTAAGATGTCTCAGTTATGCATTTCTAATACCTCCTCCTACCAAACTCATTCATTGGTATGATTGATTATATCATGTTTCTGAGATACACCAGACTTCAATGTTTCATCCCTTGACTCCTCAGAGCCAATCTAGAAAAGCTAGTATTCACCTAGCATAAACTGGGACTCAGTAAGTTCCAGTTTTGTTTGTCTTGGTGGAAAGGCCAAGTGTTTAACCATAGTCTAAATGTTTTCAAAGAAAGTCCACAGATGAACCACCCACCCATGTGATTTGAATAGATTGTTATTCAGAGCAACAATAAAACTCATCTCTCTTAGCAATGCCCTAAACTTGAATTATCCCTTTTCAAATATACATGTGATGTATTTGCAAACTGTCTTTGGTTCCCTAGTAAATGTCACTATTTTCCCACAAAAATGTTGTGTCATTAAAGTACTTGTTTACATATCCCTAGCATATTTAACAATGGCACCAGTGAATAAAAACAGTAATATTGACAATTCAGATATGCAGAGAAGAACTTGAAAGTGCTCCTTTAAGTGACAGTTCATGCCTGAGTAAGAAAAAGATATGAATGCTATCCACTTAGGTTTCTAAGATCCGTGGGAGAAGTGAATATATTTGTGAAATTGTGGAGAAAAAAATGAAATGTCTGTGTTTATTTTGCTCTCACCTCTCAAACTGTGAAAGCAATGACCATCATGCCCGACAAGTGCTTAATTCTGATGGATAGGCATTAAAATTGTATCTTGTGTTTGTATTCAGAAATGACAGTGGGAGAAGTTTCTATCTGTGGCTTCAAGCAATCCCTGAACTTTCTGAAACTGTATTCTTTATGGACACAGCGCGTATATACTGACATCGCATACCTATAAATGCACATCTATGAAAGTAGGCCCTGGGACAGATTGGCAGCCACAGACCATAGAAAATATGACAGTTACAAAGGAACGACAGTCAAAGGTCTGTGAATGTGTTCCTTCTTATGGCTCTCAAAATACCTACAGTGCCTTCAGATTTCAGCTGGAAAACATGATCCTGCTTCTCTTTGGCATATTCCTTAGCCATAATCACTTTTCATTTGCTTGGAGACTACTATAAGGGTAAAGAGAGCTACTTGAACTGAATGAAGCAGCGTTACCATCAGTCCAACCAAGGTGGCTCTAAATGGTTCTAGCAGGCAGCTAGCTTGCACAAAACGGAGATGCTCAACAGGGCTGAGTCATTTCCTGGGCAAGGCCAAGTGGGATACAGTGGGATGCTGTGAGACTTACATCACAGCACGAAGTTCACAACATGTGAACTGTTTATAGAGAGAATTTTTTTTGTTAGGCTGGAAGTTGTATCTCATTGCAGACAACTGTAATTGTCAAAAGCAAAGCCACCAACCCAGGGATGTTCATGTGAATAAATGAAAACTTGCCTTCCTAATCCAATTTTAAGTTGTTTCATATAATAATGTACAATAATGTATTAAAACACCTGACTCTTAGGGTTAACATTGGATTAAACCACACACACACACACACACACACACACACACACACACACACACACACACAAAGACAAAGAGGCATAAGACCTCAGTTACTTCAAAATATGCAACTGTTCTTGAAATATGTTTTCATTCTCCTCCCAGGTGTGACTGGTAGGAGTGTTTACTTCAGACTCTGCTATTATTCAATTAAATGCTTAACTTTTCTTTATGTGATCTATGGGAAAATCCGGTTTTGTCACTCGGGGCTTGCCCTAGTGATTATATACAGCTTGAACTCATGAGAACTTTGCTCAGGTGACCTTTCATAATGCTCGAAGTATAAATTATCTGAGGCTCTGAATAAAGTTAGCAATTGTATGAGCCTTCAGGTCATCTAATTTATCAGCACCATTCTCCCAGGTCCCGCGGTCTCTAGGGTGTAGACATCAAACAAGAAGAAAACACTTTTAACTTAAGTACTTTTTTAGTTTAGTATACAACGGATATGTGTTTTCATATATATGTGTCATTGTGCTTTGGTATAACTTGTCTTCTCTCCCTCATTGCCTCCCCAAAGAGAACCTTAATATACAGAGTTAGTTGTCTATGTTTTTTTCTTCTTCTTCATCTTTTTTTTGTTTTGTTTTGTTTTCCTAGACAGGGTTTCTCTGTGTAGTCCTGGCTGTCCTGGAACTCACTTTGTAGACCAGGCTGGCCTCGAACTCAGAAGTCCACCTGCCTCTGCCTCCCGAGTGCTGGGATTAAAAGCGTGTGCCAACACACCCGGCAGTTGTCTATGTTTTAATGGGAGATAAGGAAAGGGCATAGGGTTAGGCCTGTGGGAAGGTGGGAAGCATCTGGCAGGAGTTAGGGGATGGGAAAAGCATAATCAGAATGCATAACAGAAAGAACACATTTTTTTTTCAATTAACAAAATGTAATTCCACTTCTTCAGTGGACATTGAAGCCAGGAAAAACAAAAGCAAAACCCCAGCTAACTATACAACCCCACAGGAGTCAGATATAAATGAACAACAAGTTTTGCTTTAAAGAGAAAAGAAAGTTTCAAGGGAGAAACACAGAAGAAAGAAGTGGATAGGACAAAGTTAGCCACTGGCTCCATGAGCAGCTCAAAGAGAATGGGAAAGGGTGGTTTGAGCAGGGGATTTTCATGTGGGTGAGCCATGGTACTTTCTGATTGTTTGCTAATTAATTTCAAGACATTCTTGGTTTTGTTATTTTATAATTCATGTTTTGTTTTGGATATGTTGTGGTATATATCTGTATATCTGTATCTATCTATCTATGTATCTATTTATATATCTATGTAACTATCTAATTATTTGACAGTATCCTGATTTAACAAATATGTAGTTTGTTAAATGATTGCTATCATAGAGTTAACACTTCCTAATCTACTTACCTTTGCGTATGTGTGCATGTGTTTGAGTATGTGTGTGTGTGTGTGTGTGTGTGTGTGTGTGTGTCTGTGTTGTATGAAAGGTACAAATTTACAGCTACATGATGAAAAAGAAATAGGAATCCAATATAAAGTACAGTTTGAGGAGCAATGCTGAGTGGTTCACAGGTGCTCTGGTGTACAGTGGGCTTCACCAGAAATAGAACTTAGAGAATCTCTGATCATTTTGTCACTGACTTAATTTTTGTCCAATTACTAAAGGAGAGAACATGGGACCACTGAGAAATAGTCATGGTGAAGATGGAGATATCAGAGCTCATGGGCCATTTAGAGGGGAACCACAAGCCAATATTGAAAGTCAGAAATGCATCCACATACTCAGCAAATATAGGTTCCGGGAAGATTAGCAAACATCAATTGAGAAGAGCCAAGGCAGAACTGGAAGCCATGAAGAAATGTCAGAAAAAGACGTGACAACAATGGTTCAGAAACTCAGAACAAATTCTGGGCAAGAGACGGGGACCAGCTGCATCAGACAGATTTCTGTGGCAGTCACAAGACTTTTATAGATTCATTATGGGAAATCACAAACAAAGTGGTGTCTTAGCAAGGATGCTCAGAGAGGATCATCCGTCATTGCTGGATGACAGAATCATTGGGAATGTTTGTAAAATATGAAGCCTTGGGTCTACATCATAACATCTAAGCCATAACCTTGATGTGTAATGAAGTTGATGCGTTTCCCTTCACACGAAGATGAAAATAATATTCCTACTTAGTTCTACTTTTTAAAAATTCAGTCAAGATCACCGTGGAGTGAGACTTCACTGGAGGCACCTAGCCAAGGAAACACTGTGGGAAGTCAGGAAGCGCCAGAGTTGCTGTTAGGTGTGGTGTTCTACCTTTAATCTGCTCAGTTGTCAGACATAGACTGCAGAACGCATGTAGGAACAGCAGTGGTTTCTGCATGGCAGACATTTATCACTATGTGGCTGGAAATCATGCTCTCTCCTGAGCCACATTCTCTTATGAGCATCCAACACGATGCCTGTCTCCTAACCGAAGGAACTCAGGAAATACTTCTCAAACGAAGCGATAGATTTCTGTCCTGAACTGGCACCTGTACTTAGATTGGTTTTTTTTTTTTTTTTAACTGGGATCTACTGTACATTGTTAAAACACAGGTCTAATCTCATTAAATTTTCAGAAACAATTTAAGTCAACTTGGAACAATTTGAAAGAGCGTAAACTCACAGAGTTCTAAGTTACTTGATTTTTGGCTAACCAGGTAACACTTGATGGGGCAGTCAACATTCTGATGTCTTTTTTCTTCTGGTTTGCAAAATTGAACCACAACATCAACTTTGTATAATGCTTAGGAGGATTATAGATAAATCAGTAAAGACTTTAGAGCAGTAAAGTAATGATATCCCCAAAGTGTCATCATTACTGATAATAACTATTAAATATCTGCATTGTAATAGTACCAATCATGGTATTTCACCCAACAGAATTACACATTTTCCAAATATATCAGGTAAAAGGTTGGCAGAGATCAGGGTTAATAGTAAATTAAAGAAACTGCAAATGAAAAAGTAGGTGTTCGTTATTAGGAATAGTACATCCTCTTTAATTTTATAATGAACTTTAATACACATATACAGAGTGAGGGCATTTTTTCAAGCTGGGATTAAAACACCTCATTTCTTTGTACATAGTCTACAGGCAAATATTTGAAATAAGGAACATAATATATGTATTATGCAAAAACCTTAAGAAGGGACTACAGCAAAGGATTCTTTTTGGGTTCTTAGACAGAAAACATGATACAGTTCTGTTTCAAAAATTACAGTCAAGCCATCTACAAATGTGTAGGCATGCTTAAATTTCTGAAGCATTGTAAGTGTCATAAGACTGAGAATAAGAAGGTAAGCACAAGTCTTAATAAAATATTATAAAGGCTATTTTTTTTTACAGAACAAATTTTCTATTTAAAATTGGTAAAGAAAAAAATCATTGTCATCTAGTGAGGGCTGTATGGTAGACACACTAAAGTATTTGCAGGTATCTTAGCTATTACTCAAATTCTGCCATCACTAGAGAATAATTTCCGGCCTAGCTTGTGGTTGAAACATTCCCACAGGAGAATCTCCTTTTTCAGTGTAGCATTCCAGGGAAGAAGAGGATAGTAACTTCAGAGGCCATTGGCTTACTCCGCGTGCACATTTTTGAAGGAAAACGTGATTGGTAATAATACTTGCATGTAGGAAAAAAAGTAGGTCTCCTGAGCAGTGATTGCCCAGCTGATGTGAGGAAGAAAAATCAAATCGGCAAGGGCAGAACAAGAGAGGAAGGCTGGCTATCTCTGCCATCTGCTGAAAACCACCGCATTCTGAAATTGATCTTCTGCTTAGTATACATTGACGAAGACCCATGATTGGGAGAGCATAGGGATGGATCAACCTCAACACAGAGGTGTCTATGTGTATGGAATAAAATATACTGGATCAATTGTAACACATAGATGATTTGGTGAATTAAATATGAAAGAAGCGTATCCATTTTGGTGAAGGCCAAAGGTTCGAGGCTGGTATAATAATGAAAAGAGCAACAGAGGAGTCCTTAGAGGTCAACCTAGGCTGTGTCCTCAGATAATTTGCAGGAAACTGCCCACAAGGCCATAGTTTTCCTGGCCATAAGTTAGAGTCAAAGCAAACACTAGTTAATACATGGTTAAAAGATTGTATTTCTGTGTATTAGGTATCATGAAGCACCGGATTATTTTATTTTTACAAATAATAAGATATTGAAAGTTCATAAGCTTTACAGATGAATAGTACTAGAAGTCTATGAAATATAACATAAATATTTTATATAAGTACATACATTTATACATTAAAACATAACAGTGCTTCGATAATAAGATAGATTCATCTATGTATCTTCTTGTGTGAGGCATTTCAGAAGAAGGACTTATGGATACTTTTCTCCTTTTGCTCTGATAAATATCGAAGAAAATACTTATGAATAAAGAAGACTGAGGATAAAAGTTAAGCTCTAGAATCTAGAAGTTTCTAGTGGTATGACCTTGAGAATGATCTCAAACCTCACTGAACCTCATCTACTGTACCTCAGTTGTAGAATGCCAATCAGCCTCTGAAGACAGGATGGCGATGTTTATGTGATTGGGTATTGTGTTTGTGAAATGCTTTGTACAGACCATGGCTTAGAAAAACTGTACTTACAATATTAACTGGTATTATTCACCCTATAGAAATCTGAGTATAATTAGAAATTACCACATCTATTACTGATAAGATAAAGAATCGACAGAGAAGGAATAATACACCGTGGAAAAGAACCGACGGAAAAGGACATGGTGAATTGCCTGAGTATTAAAAACCAGGAAGTCTCCAGGCATGGTGGCACACGCCTTTAATCCCAGCACTTGGGAGGCAGAGGCAGGCGGATTTCTGAGTTCGAGGCCAGCCTGGTCTACAGAGTGAGTTCCAGGACAGCTAGGGCTATACAGAGAAACCCTGTCTCCAAAAAACAACAACAACAAAAACAAAAACAAAACAAAAAAACCCCAAAAAACAGGAAGTCACAGAAAAAGAGAGAGGTCAGTGATACTTGGTCAGACAACAGGTGTAGCACATGTGGATGCACCTGTAGCCTGTCAGTCTTAGCATCCAATTAGATAGCAGATGTCAAGTAAAACCGACCAAGAAACAGACAGACACAACCAGAAGACAAAGAAGCTGAGGTGTAAGGTAAATGCTGACTTCCTGTTGGACAGGGCAAGTTCCTTCCTGCTGAATACCCAAATTCTTTGTTATTCTCATTTCCATTGTTTAGCAAAGGTTCACTTGAATCATTTTAGGATTAGTGGGTAATCCTATGATAACTTTTAACTCCAGAATTTTCAAACCAAACATTCTTTCTAGGGAGAGTATAGGGTAGAGATTGCATAGACCATATCCCCACTCTGTTAGCACTGATGACTGTGAGTTGAAAATTTAAAATCTTGGCAGAGGTGTCTTTCCTAGACACTGATTCCATTCCTCTCAAGTAGGATGTAAAAAAAAAAAAAATCCTCTCATCCAGAGCTTTTTTTCTTCTCTCTATTCATCTCTGCTTAGCAAGTCTGGATGCCTCCCAGAACTGATACCCAAAGTGGAATGCTTCAGCTACGTAAAAACCAAAAAGTGATGAGCTAGTGTAAATCAAATGAACAATCTTAAAACCTGGACTACCCATGCTCTGACACCTCCGTAACCAAAAGCAGCTCACTGTGAAGTTTTAACATCAAAGCTTGGGTTTAGAGTGGTCAGATATTTATGAAATGTTTTCCCTAGGGGAGTTTCCTTTCATAGATGTTCCGCAGACAGCGCAGACACTCAGATAGGGTGCATACAAAAACCAGAGCACACGATTTCAAGGTTGTGAAGTTAATGTGTTCTTTAACCTCCAAGCAATAATATGCAGAGGGGCTGAGCATTTTCATGGAACTTTAGTTAAAACCAATAAAATATTAGTATTGATGTGAAGTAGTCAACTATGAAATATAGAGTAATTTTACAAATACCCTTTTACACATTCCTATTTAGAAAGAGAGGAAAAAAATAAACATAAAATGAGACCTAGCAAAATATTACAAACTTCAGATGTTACAACTTCATAAAGCAATACAGAAAGTGCCCAAGCCTGACGTTTATTATCATTGACATAAATAGGGAAAATACAAGCTAGTTCTGTAACTGCCCATTCATACTGCTTTCATTTGGGTTATAGTGAAATCAGCCACAAGAAAGAGAGCAAGTTGAATTGAGAAGGCAAGGCTGATTTCATGACAGGCTTCAAATTGGCAGTTCAGGAATTTAGGCTTAAAACCCAGGCTTTAGGCAGCTAATCAGAAACTGCCCCCCCCACCACCACCACCCCACACCCAGCCTGAAGCAAGGACTCAATGCTCTTTGTGAGCAAAGAATCTTGTAAAACCATAGATATTGGTTATACCAAACACCCTGGAATTGATAAGGCTATTTCTGGAGTAGTTAGATTGCTTAGTTCTTCCTATAACTGGGCAACTTGTCATTTTTCCCTAGAACAGGATATTAGGTTTAATCTTGGGAGATTACAAACCAGAAGGCTGTAGATGGGGCACCAAGATGACTAAGGAAAGAGATTGCAAATTTCTTGCTGAACTGAAACCCTAGTCTTCTAATTTCCCCCTCCACAATTGCTTGCAGCATGACATAACACAGAGAGTCTGAAAGACGACCTTTAGGGAATCTGGGGCCATCTCTACAGATGATAATTAGACAGTGAGGGCTATTGGATAAATCAGGTCAGCACAGGGAGGTAACTGCAGCGCAGAGCAAAGCACACAGTTTTCTTCTTGCTTTTTTTCCCCAGGTTTCATAGATACTGGTTAACAAAAAACCCAAACATATTATAATAAAACAGAGCCTTAAAAGGAAATAGAAAAGAAGAAGAAGGAGGAGGAGAAGGAGAAGGAGAAGGAGAAGGAGAAGGAGAAGGAGAAGGAGAAGGAGAAGGAGAAGGAGAAGGAGAAGGAGAAGGAGGAGAAGGA
>NC_034608.1:65675333-65719945 GCF_900095145.1 Mus pahari
AGAAGAAGAAGAAGAAGAAGAAGAAGAAGAAGAAGAAGAAGAAGAAGAAGAAGAAGAAGAAGAAGAAGAAGAAGAAGAAGAAGAAGAAGAAGAAGACCCGTCTTCAGAGAGTGAGATATTGCATTAATGAAAAAGAGATAGAAGTTATAAATGAAAAGGCACATTTAAAGCCATTTGGAGAGGCTGAGAGAGACAACTTAGTGGTAAGCTGCTTGCTGAATACACATGGGATTCAAATTCCCAGCATCCAACATAAAAGCAAGATATCCATATGGACTATAACTGCAGAACTGGGCAAGGGGTAGGGTCACAGTAGATATGTAAATCTGGCAAGGTGTTCCAAATGGTAAACTGCAGGTCCAGTAAGAGATTGTCTAAAGATTATTGTAGAGAGGAATAGAGAACCACATTCATTATCAACCTCCATCTCCATATGAACATCCATAAGCAAATGCATCTATACCTGTATGTGTACATACATGCATACACACACACACACACACACACACACACACACACACACACACACACACAAAGTATGTGGTAATTGGAGGATTCGAAAGTAAAATATACAAATGTTAAAAACCAAGAAGAAATAGAGACTACTGGACACAGAATATAAAACAAACACAGTTGCAATAAGCAGCTGCTATATTTATGAAATATACCAATGAAACAACCATAGAAGCTAGAAAAAATATAGTTATCACTCTTTATAAAAGAAGATGCTTCCAATTTTCTGAGGAACCTCCAGATTGATTTCCAGAGTGGTTGTACCAGTTTGCAATCCTACCAGCAATGGAGGAATGTTCCTTTTTCTCTACATCCTCACCAACATATGCTGTCACCTGAGTTTCTGATTTTAGCCATTCTGATTGGTGTAAGGAGTAATTTCAGGGTTGTTTTGATTTGCATTTCCCTGATCACTAAGGTTTCGAACATTTTGTTAAGTGCTTCTCAGCCATTTGAAATTTCTCTGTTGTGAATTCTCAGTTTAGTTCTATACCCCATTTTTTTTTTTATTGAATTGTTTGGTTATTTTGGAGGTTAGCTTCTTAGGTTCTTTATATATTTTGGATATTAGCCTTCTTTTGGATGTAGGGTTAGTGAAGATTTTTTTCCCTCATCTGTAGGTTGCTGATTTGTCTTATTGACTATGCCCTTTGTCTTACAGAAGCTTTCCAATTTCATGATGTCCTATTTATCAATTCTTGATCTTAGAGTCTGAACCATTGGAGTTGTGTTTAGGAAATTTACTCCAGGGCCATGAGTTTAAGGCTCCTTGCCACTTTCTCTTCTATTAGATTCAGTATATCAGATGTTGATATCCTTGATCCACTTGGACTTGAGCTTTGTGCAAGGTGATAAATATGGATCTATTTTCATTTTTCTTCCAGTTGGACCAGCACCATTTATTGGAAATAGATCCACCTGAAGGCCCTGCTAAATCACTCTTGTGCATATACCCAAAAGATGCCCCACCATGCCACAGGAGCATGTGTTCCACTATGTAGAGCATGGCCTTATTTGTGATAGCCAAAAAATCTGGAAACAACTCAGATGCCCCACAATAGAAGAATGGATACAAAAATGTGGTTCACTTACACAATGGAATACTATTTAGCTAACAGAAACAAGGACATCATGAGTTTTGCAGGTAAATGGATAGAACTAGAAAATTTCATCCTGAAAGATGTAACTCAGACCCAAAAAGACATGCATGGTATTACTCACTGATATGTGGATATTAGCCAAAAAAAAAAAAGTACCGAATACCTAGGATACAGTCCACAGAACTCAAGAAGGTTAACAAGATGAAGGGCCCAAGTAAAAGATGCCTCAGTTCCACTTGGGAGGGAGAAGAAAGCAATCATGGGGTAGGGGGCGGGGGGCAGAGGGAGGGAAGGACCTGGGCGGAACGGGGGATAGGGAGAGGAAGGGGGGACATGATCAGGTATTGGGGGGGGGACATAATTGAAGTTCTGAAGGCCAGCAGAAAGAATAGAAACAGGTAACCTTGGCAGGTAGGAGGTGGGGGGACCCACTAGAATGTATCAGAGACCGGGAAGTGAGAGACTCTCAGGACTCAAAGAGAGAAACCATGGATGAGGGGCTTTACGGTGGGGAGGGTGAACTTGTGGAGTCCACCTCCACTGGAGGAAAAAGGCATCGAGTAGAGGAATGGGGTTGTCATGTACAGTCAAAAAACTCTGACCCAGAATTGTTCCTATCTGAAGGAACTGCAGGGACAAACGTGGAGAAGAGCCTGAGAAAAAGGAGGTCCAGTGACAGGTCCAAACTGGGATCCAGCTCAAAGGGAGGCTCCAGGGCCTGACACGGTTACTGATGCTGTGGTATATTTGCAGACAGGAGCCTAGCTTGGTTACTCTCTGAGAGGGCCAGCAAGCAGCTGAAAGAGTCAGATGTAGTTACTAGCACCCAACCAATGGACAGCAGCAGGGGACCCCAGTTGCTGAATTGGAGAAAAGCTGGAAGAAGCTGAGTAGGAGGGCAGAAGTCTCAACTGACCTGGATTCCCAGATCTCTCAGATACTAAGCCACCAACCAGGCAACATACATTAGCTGATAGGAGGCCCCCAACACATATATAGCAGAAGAGTGCCTGGTCAGACCTCAGTGAGAGCAGATGCACTTCACCTTTGAGAGACTTGGGACCCTAGGAGTGGGGAGGTCTGGTGGGGCGGGGAGGGTGGGGGCATCCTCTCGGAGAAAAGGAGAGGGAACACAGCATGAAGTATGGGAAGGGGAACTATTAGAGGGTGGACTGGGAGGGGGATAAAGGCTGAACTGTAAAAAAGGGTTAAATAATGATAATAATAATAATAATAATAATAATAATAATAATAATGATAATAATGTGCTTTTTATGTCAGACAGAGACCATTATAGAGGTCTACAACTTGTCAAAATGCAGAGAATAAGTAACTGTTGGTTATCAAAACCCAATGAAAATGCTAGGTACAGTGCAACAGCTAAGCATACGGAAAATCACAGATGTGGGAGTGGTCAGTGTAAGCATCAGAGAAGCAGGATGTCTGAGATAATGACGTACCCACAATCTAAACAATATTTCCACCTAAACAAACCTACATAATGATAATAGCAGTTGACTTACCAATGTGAAGGGGCAAATCTCACAAGTTCTAAGCTCATAGGAAGAAACATAGACCAAGGAGCTCAGAGAGGAAGAATAAGGTTTCTCTATGGAAGAACTCCCTGATAGGTTATCTAATCTTACATTTTCAGTTCCAAACATGCGCATATACCAGCAGCACTAAATGTGACTCTATCATGTATGTATGTATGTATGTATGTATGTATGTATATGTGTAATAATAATAATAGAAAAAGGAGGTCATAAATTTGAGATAGTGTATAGATGTAAATGGGAAAAGATAGAGTGGATAGAGGGAAGAAGAAATGATGTAAATACAATACCCAACAAAGGGGAGAGAGAACCTGTAGAGACCATATCCAGAGGTGAGACATGGCCCCCAGTTGAGGGATGCGGACACCCCGCCCCTTCTCAAAATTTTAACCGAGAATTGCTCCTGTCTAACAGAAATATAGGAACAAAGAATGGAGCAGAGACTGAAGGAAAGGCCATCTAGAGACTGTCCGCCTGGGGATCCATCCCATATACAGACACCAAACCCAGTCACTATTGCTGATGCCAAGAAGTGCTTGTTGACAGGAGCCTGATATGGATGTCTCCTGAGAGGCTCTGCCGGAGCCTGAGAAATACAAATGCGGCTGACCATCAGACTGAGCATGGGGACCCCAAGGGAGGAGTTAGGGGAAGGTCTGAAGGAGCTGAAGGGGTTTGCAACCCCATAAGAAGAACAGCAATATCAACTAATCAGACCCCCTAGAGCTTCCAGGGACTAAACCACCAACCAAAGAGTACACATGGAGGGATCCATGGCTTAAGAACATAAGTTTACCCCATGAGTAAGCAAATGGAGGGATGGAAATTGACCATTAGAATTATTAAAATGTTTAAAATTTTTTCAAAGGATCAGGAAAAATAGATTATTATATAGCTTTCCAAGAAACAACACAAGAACGATACTTTGAATCTCCCAAAGATGAGGATGAGGACATGTGTGAACTGGAGTCTATGTCCATTTAAAGCCCCAGTTAGGTATAATGAGTTGAGAAATGTTTATTTAAGTTGAATAAAATAACAAAAACTTTAATCACTTGAGAATGATGTGATAAATGCTGTTGGTGAGGAAAAATTTGGGGACAGAGTGAATGATCTGAAAACAGAGAAATGTATATATTGGTAGGTATATTCAGATAAGATATATTTAATTTTGTGACAAATCAAGAGAGAATGATCTTGTGCAGTTGTGAAAAAAGAGAGAGAGGGCTTGCTGCCCCGTCGTCTTGCCGGTACTTGGTTCTGTCAGGGTTTGGGATGTCAGCCACTCTGGCATTTGCTAGCACATCTCATTCCTTGAAATCTCTTTCACTCATGGCATGTTCTGGCAAGGATCTTTCCATGGGTGTTTCTATTAATAAATCTTTACTCAAGTATCTCTTCAGATCTTTTCCATTTTCAAATGAATGGTTTATTTTCCCTCGTGTGAATGTGTTCATTTTCTTTTTTAAGTTGTAAGAGTTATTTATGGATGCAAGGCATTTATATGTAGTTTGCAAATATTTTCTCTCTGCTATAGCATGTCTTTGTATGTCTTAACAGTTTTTTTCTCACAGTAATTTCTGATGTATTAAACGATTTTTGAAAAATACAGAGTAATTTTGAATTTTGGAGAGAAATCACACTTGGTAGAAAGAAAAAGAAAATCATAATTTTGTCTAGAATGTTTAAAGTATAATTAATATAAACAATATTTATGGAAAATTACAATATAAATAAATAAGAACTATAGGTCAGTGATGCTATGTATCAGAACCCCATTGCCAGTATAAAAGAAAGTTAAATTTTCTTTCATTTTGATAAGTGAAGAGATAATATCTAAAACCAAACATTCAGGGAAAAGCAATGTAACAGTATGATTAAAAGTGGTAGGGACTGGGCTGGAGGGATGGCTCAGTGGATAAAGGTTTTTGCTGCTAGATCTCATGACCTGAGCTCTTTCTCCTGAAACAATGTAGTGTACGGTAAGAACTGCTCCTGCAAGTTGTCCTTTGATCATCATAATCATCACACACACACACACACACACACACACACACACACACACACGCGCACACACAAAGAGAGAGAGAGAGAGACAGAGACAGAGACAGAGACAGAAGAGACAGAAGAGACGGAGAGACAGATATACCCACACACATACATGAACACTTATTTAAAAGAAGTAATAAGGACTACAGATAAGGACCACTGCAAAAGTTAAAAGTAGTTAGTTACCTCTAGAAAGGGGGAAATTGGAAGAATCAAGAGATGATTTTTATAAAGATATATAAACTTTGTTAAAAAAAAAACCCATTTGGTTATGTATATGTGTATACAGTCTATTAAAAGATGAAATCAAATGCTAAAAATGATGGCTATCTAGTTCTTGTATATTTACAATTTTTGAATAATAATACATTCTCAGTAAACATTCTAAAAAAAGTGAGAAAGGGCTTGAATAGAAAAATGGAGAAAAAAATTAAGTAAACACTACCAAGAAGGAGCTAGAGAAAGTACCCAAGGAACTGAAGGGGTTTGCAGCCCCATAGGAGGAACAACAATATGAACTAACCAGTACCCCCCCCCAAAGCTCCCTGGGACTAAACCACCAAACAAAACACATAGTAGGAATCATGGTTCTAGCTGCATATGTAGCAGAGAATGGCCTAGTCAGCCATCAGTGAGAGGAGAGACTCTTGGTCTTATGAAGGTTCTATGCGCCAGTACAGGGGAATGCAGGGTCAGGAAGCAGGAGTGGGTGGGTTGTTGAGCAGTGGGGGGGGGGATAGAAGGTTTTGGAGGGGAAACCAGGAAAGGGGATAACATTTGAAATGTAAATAAAGAAAATATCTAATTAAAAAAAAAAAGAAAGTAAAAAGAACGAAAAAAGAAACCATAAAACAAATTTCAAGCATAGAAAAGTTGTCTGAATAATTCAGGATGCACCCATATTTCATCATCAATTCACATCTACAGCAATGACCAGCAAAGGAGATAGGGAGATAGAAGGTCCTGATGTAATCTCCCAAGGCATAACATCTAATGGTAGCCAAGAGAAATTGATGGAGTCTTCATGTACAGTAGGAGCATAGCCACAGGGTACTGAAGATGTGCACAGTACTGGTTGGTGATAAGTAACCCTGGTTAATTCCATGAGGTTAGATAGTGAGGTACCCTTGTGTAGTGGTGTGGTAGTGCGTGACTTGTCATGATGTCTGTAATTTTTGCTGGAATGTTTCAGAGAGACAACAAGCATTAACCCTGAGTTATGAGCTGTGTGATATTCGTTATCCTGTCACCTCTATTTGTCTCTACACTATGGAAGTTAACACCAAAAGGTTTTGTTTCTTTTTTTGTTCGTTTTAACCAGAAAACTAGCAAAGAACTAGCAGAGATGTCTGCTTTTTTTTTTCTTTAATAAGAGGCTTTGGATAGTCCATCCTTACATCTTAGCTCTAAATTTTGTGTCTGTACTTATATCCTTTCTTGGGTATTTTGTTCCTTATTCTAAGGAGGAATGAAGTATCCACACGATGGTCTTCCTTCTTGGTTTTCTTGTGTTTTGCAAAATGTATCTTGGGTATTCTAAGTTTCTGGGTTAATATCTGCTTATCAGTGAGTGCATATCTAGTGACTTCTTTTGTGATTGGGTTACCTCACTAAGGATGATATCCTCCAGATACATCGATTTGCCCAAGAATTTCATAAATTCATTGTTTTTAATAGCTGAGTAGTACTCCATTGTGTAAATGTACCACAGTTTCTGTATCCTTTCTCTATTGAGGGACATCTGGGTTCTTTCCAGCTTCTGGCTATTATAAATAATTATAATTATATTTATAATTATGAACATAGTGGAACATGTGTCCTTATTACCAGTTGGAAGATCTTCTGGGTATATGCCCAGAAGAGGTATTGCTGGATCCTCCAGTAGTACTATGTCCAATTTTCTGAGGAACCGCCAGACTGATTTCCAGAGTGGTTGTACAAGCTTGCAATCCCACCAGCAATGGAGGAGTGTTCCTCTTTCTCCACAACCTCACCTGCATCTGCTGTCACCTGAATTTTTAATCTTAGCCATTCTGACTGGAGTGAGATGGAATCTCAGGGTTGTTTTGATTTGCATTTCCCTGATGACTAAGGATGTTGAACATTTTTTCAGGGGGATCCATCCCATCATAAGCCACCAAATCCAGATACTAATGCACATGCCAGCAAGATTCTGCTGAAGGGACCCTGATATAGAGGCCTCTTGTGAGGCTGTGCCAGTGCCTGGCAAACACAGAAGTGGATGCTCACAGTCAGCTATTGGATGGAACACAGGGCCCCCAAATGGAGGAGCTAGGGAAAGTACCCAAGGAGCTGAAGGGGGCTGCAACCCTGTAGGTGGAACAACAATATGAACTAACCAGTATCTCCTGAGCTCGTGTCTCTAGCTGCATATGTAGCAGAAGATGGCCTAATAGGCCATCTCTGGGAAGAGAGGCCTCTTGGTCTTGCAGTCTTTATATGACCCAGCGCAGGGGAATGCCAGGGTCAAGAAGTAGGAGAGGGTGGGTAGGGGAACAGGGGCTGGGGGGAGGGTATAGGGAACTTTTGGGATAGCATTTGAAATGTAAATAAAGAAAATATCTAATAAAAATAAAACAAGAGGCTTTTCTTACATTTTTTCACTTTTGATATTTAAGAAAAGCAACAGAATCATAGGATTTGTCAACTGTGAAGATGCACAAGCTATTTCAAATGTAGAAAAGTCAGGTACCATAGAGTTAAGGGAATCAGCCCTTTCCAGTGTCCAGTGACAATGTGAAAGTATGTATGTGTGTGTGTGTGTGTGTGTGTGTGTGTGTGCCCTTTTCTCCTCTTTTACACATATTCTCCTTGAATACAGCGCTTAACATCTCATCCATCCCTGCCATCATTCAAGTCTCAGAATAATCCATTGGATTTTAAACTATCAACGTTTGTTCATAGAGTGATTTTTTTTTTCTGCCTTCTGAATCAATTTTCATGGAAAGAATCTGGTTTCTATCAGCACCAAGAAACAACTGAGGTCAAATAATGTTCAAAACATACATGGCAGTTGCCAAAATTCCTTTCCAGTTTGGTAACTGAAAATAGAATAGAGCTGCAACTCCAAGTGTAGTTTTTTAAAAAAAAAGAAAAAAAGAAAAAGAAAAAAAAAAAAAGTATGTGATTCATGTTCTCGTTTTCAGTTAAATTCCCGTGCATGTTGTTACCATCTCTATCTATTCTTTAAATAAAACATTTAAGTCTAACAATATTCTGTTGCCAACTCCAACAAAGATGCTTCATTTTAAAAAGCCTGATTTTTTTAGGAGGAAGGTCAACGTTCTCATCAATTAATCCTCATATCTCATAATAAAAAATACGGGCCAGCTGCTGAGTCAGACACTTGGACACACACTGCTGCCTGTTTTGTGAAATCAGCTGTAGCACATTTGTGCGTGGAAAGAGAGCTGATTTTGCAAGATGTTGAGCTCTAGCAGCCACATATGGCTCTCTGTGTTTCCTTCTATATTGTTGCTTTCCACCAAGACAACATGTTGGGCATTTGTTCCTACCCTCTTGGACTAACTTGCTCTTTTGCAGATCACAACCCTCAACGCACAGAGAGTTTTTGTTTCCTTTCAATGGAAAAAAAAAAATAATAAAAGGAGGGGGACTGCTAACCATCAATATGTTATAGCTTAGCAAACTTTTATTGTTAGGAATCATATCTTTTTCCTGGGTCAGCACTTCAGTTTTACAGTACTGGCTGTAAGCAGGATGCTCTTCATCTCTACGTTACATTGTCAAAAGGAAGACAGAGAGTCATGCTGGTCATATTCCTCAGACAATGTCCTCATTAAAAATGACAAAGTTAGTTTTGATTTAAAGTCCCATATATTATTCTGTATATTAAAAAGACAAGAGTGCGACACTAGACTCCTATTGAAAACAGGTAAAACAAACACATCTTACTTATCAATGTCATTTTGCATTTAAAAATGTCCTTTTACTATCAATAAATTATATATTTTGAGCGTTTATAATTTTCACCAAGCTACTTATCAATACATTACATTTAGATTTTTTCAATGTGATATTGAATAAGAGGAGCTTATCTCCCCAGAAAAACAGAGGTGATGAAGTTTTGAACATGTCTCCATCACATTAGTTCATTTTTATATAGATATGTACAATATATCAAGTATGTTTTGCCAAGAAAAAAAAAAGAGTGTTAAGGTCGCTGGATGGAGTGATAAAACTGAAGGAAATGTAACACATGAGTGCAAGCATTTGATGAAAGCAAAATGCAAGTTTATCCCAAAAAGAACTGTAGTGTTCAGAACAAAAGCATCAAGTTGGTTTTGTATGCCATGGTAGAACCAAAGCATGGCAGTGTTTTTATTAGCAGTACAACAGAGAATAAGATTGCTTTAAAATTTGCTATTTATACCTATTTTAAATAATGGGTAGGGACATTAATTTAACCAATAATTCTATTATTTTAATTATTATCGGTTTATAGAAATAATATTTAATAAATCAGTAATGAGAAATGATGAAAACACTCAGGCTGATTGAGGATGAATTGGATTTCTAGGTTTTCTAGGATTCCATGTATTATCATCTTTATAGTCATTCAAGCCATGCGCCTCAAAGGATTCACGATATCCACTGAAATATTAGATCTATTGATAGTCCTGGACTTGCATATGGACTTTCCCAAGAAGATAGAAATGACTGTTTCTATGTGAGACATATTGATTACATTTTCATTGTGGTTTACTTTCCATATGGGTTTAGGCAGCATATTCTCAAAAGAGATTTTGCTATATTTGACAGCTTAGACTTACAGGGGAGTCATCTCAGGAGGCCTGGATGCTCTGTTAAGCAAAAGCACATTCATGTGGCATCTGAAGATTCTTAAACAAAGAACACAAATTCCAGCAGCAACTGGGATGTGTCCTGTCATGGAGGAGCTCGGGGGGAAGGGAATTTAAGTATTTTGTGTAAGTCATTTTTTAAAAAAATTATGACTAGCAGATAATCTTACACTGATAGCTCTTTGGATCGGCAAAGGGAAATTCAGATACATCATTATTAGGAAAGACTTGTTATCCATCAAACCACCCTTCCTTCCTTCCTCCCTTCCTTTCTTCCTTTCCTCCTCTTTCATTCCTTTCATCTTTTCACCCTTATCTCCCCTTCCTCTCTCCCTTCTGTCCTCCCTCCCACCCTTCCTCCCCTCTTTTTTCTCTCCCTCACGTTTCTTCCCTTCTTTCCTTTCTTCCAATGCTTGCCTGTGAGCATGTTTAGCGCCATGGTCACCAAAGCACCCAGTTCCATTGTAGCCTCCCAATGAGTTACTTATGTAACGTGCTTACACAGAGATAAAGAGAAAACACATTATGTTTTCATAGGAATGACAACTTATCGTAACTGGAGGATGCTCCCTGATGCCTTGTCCTAACTCAGCCCGCGTCTCACTTGTCTCACAATGTTCTCCTTAGTCCTTAGTGTAGAACTGTCTTTTGTTTTGTTTTTCCTTTCACCTTTATTTGTCACCCACTGTTTTTGAATTCTACCCGCTTTAGTTTGTGCAAACTTTTAGATACTGTTTGTTTAGGTCTTCTGAAAGTGTCACTTCTGGAAGGACACCTAGATGATATTCAAGCTCAACTTTTTCATCATAGGAATGCTAAAATGGCCATGATGAAAATGTTCTTCTCATAGTCATAGAGCTAGGCTTGAAGATGTTATAAGCTGACTCCTATTGTAAAAATAGGATATATGACTTCATAGGCAGCCCAGGAAGTATTGTGTTGCTATTAATGATGCTTCCCACGTAGTCTTTTTTTCTCACCAGACAACACTCAGCTCTTCAAGGTCAAGAGTTATGTCTTATTTACTTTTTGTGTTCTTTTTGTTGTTTGCGATGTCCTGTGTGTATGTTTGTGTGGTGTGGTGTGTGTGTGTGTTTGTGTGTATATGTGTGTGCGCGCACACATGCGTGCTTGTGCAATTTGGGTTTTCTGTATCATGTAGAGTACCTAAAATTGTAGTTCCATGGGACAGGCTCAACTGAACTAAGTTTCAATAAATGTAAACATCATCATATTGCAAGGTAAATCACCATAACATACTGATATAACTTGGTATTGTGGACTGAAAAACTCTAAAAGTGTTCTTTCTCTATTAACACAGAGCTTTCAAGAATGCTCTCCAATTTTTGTATGAACTTACAATAAAGCTCACTACTGGAGATGAGTAGCTAATCCTTGAAAAGTGTCCAGAGCTATTAAGAGGCAGGGCTTGGTCACTATCTTAGAAATCACCATGGAAGGTGAAAAGCATTGCGTATCCCATAAGCAAAACAATGTTGCTATTGGGTAAAAGTGTAGCTTTGCAATCACACTGTGGCCCAGAACAATTACATCCTGTACTCAGTGTCTATGAAACAGGGTCTTGTTCTTCTTCCCGCTTCAGACTCCTACAGTTTGTTGCTTATTATGCATGTCCATTTGTTCCTTTCTCGCTTCTTTCATGTTTCAAAATTGACTGAAAACCCTATTGTTTCTGTTTGTATTCCCGAGTCTTAAAAGTAAAACAAAGGAGATGATCAGGACTGAATACCAGTCTTCAGGGTCTGCTTCTTGCCTTCCACTCTATCTTAAAGTCACAGCAGAAGGACAATTGAGGAGCATATTTCTGCTATTAGTCAAAGTGTAACTTATGATAAGGATTCCTTATGATTATATATGCTGAAGTTTGACCCCCCCAGGCTCTTTCACAGATGTGTCAACTCCCCCCATCAGATGTATTTTTACTTCTAAAAAAAAATGTAAATGTGATCATTAGCTCACCATATAAAATAATCCAAACAAGAAATCAATTCTAAGCATAACTCACACCACGACAGCCCTGCTGCTTTCCCGACTGTTTAGAACCCACTAGGGCCTCTTCGCTTCTTTTGATTCCATGTAATGAAAAAAGACAAGGAATTAGAATTCTTAGAGGATGGCAGAATTTTTTTCCTCTTATTTGGAAGAAGGCACTACATTTTATTTATTTATTTATTTTAAGCGTCTGAAGCTGACATGTTAGGAGGTTGAAAAATGTGGACCCCAGATCACTCCAAATAAAGTGAACAATCTAAAGCCCAGAGACTTCCTTACAACATTGTGACTACATTGTACCGACTGGGGAAATCTCTGCACACTATGTATAGAGTGCTGAAAACGTACAAGTCTAACACTACTAGCTTGCTGGTCACCTGGCTCTTCCTTAGCAATACTCAGAGTCTTGTAGGAGGGATTACGTCAATTATCCAATTTTTGGGGGAGGGAAGGCAAAATAATTCCTAAAATAGGCTGAAAGATAACTTTTACTGTCTTCGAGGAGATGGAGGGAGTGGAAATGTGACTTTAATTGTATTTTCTACTGACTAGAGGAGGTGCGTATAGATCCATGTATATGTAATATTTTCAACGTATTTGTTTTTGAGCGGTAATTGTAGGTGATGTACTTTTGTTCTCCTGTGTCTCAGTTCATTTTAAGGAGGCTTATTAGAAAGGAAAAGGTGTGTTTTGTAGTACTTTGTAAAGGCCTAAACATATGGCCAGTCTCCTCTCTCTCTCTCTCTCTGTCTCTGTCTCTCTCTCTGTCTCTCTGTCTCTCTGTCTCTCTGTCTCTGTCTCTCTCTCTGTCTCTCTGTCTCTGTCTCTCTCTCTCTCTCTCTCTCTGTGTGTGTGTGTGTGTGTGTGTGTGTGTGTGTGGCATTTATATGTTTCCTTTATAGATGAATGTCTAGGGCTGACTGAAGACAGGTGCAAGCAGTGTGTTAGCATCTGGCCTTTTCCTCGGCTTCTTATCAGACCTTTCTTTTAGCACAGCCAATTAGTAAAGGAACACATGTCTGATGATACATCAGGAAACCCCATCAAACCCTGTGAAAAGAAAGGAGATAGTTTCTAAAAGTACATGGAAATTTCAGCTAAGGGTGTGAGTTCAAGGAGTTCCCAGGTTCAATTCCCATCTTATATGTTCTCTTGGTTTATTGAACCTAAGGTCCATGGCTTTCCATTCCCTGTGATAAATTTGGTATATTTCATTTGTCTTAATGCAGATGCAGCCTCCATCTCTACCTAAAATAGCAGTAGTTTCTCTACCCACAGGGTGCTCACTGCACTAGAGAGTGTTCTTTTCAGTGTCTGTTTAAATGTTAGCACTAATGGTACTGTAATCCTTCTGACTTTTCAATGAAAGCTAACGTACTCTAAGCGTGCCAATGAACTGTCACATTCTAATTGAACTATTATGTTAGTTGCTGTACACTGCATCTTTGGGTTTTGTATAACAAGAATTATGGGCAATGTATAAAAAGATTACAGGAGGTAATTTCAATACAGAAATAAATTAGTAGTACCTTAGTACCAAATAAAGTTTTAAATTAAGCTTTACAGAAAAATACGGGAAATAAGATATTGGAAGATGCAGATAGTGAAAGCAAGGGGAAGGACAAAGGTGTTCTATCTACACCTTCTATTGCAATTGTTTATAATCATATGTTTAATAAGTATATGTGGGGCTTTTAAATATTTTTTATCCAAATTGTATATACTGAAAAGGTGCTGAAGCATTCTTCTTCTTTTTATTATTTTTACATGATATGCTATAGTTCACCCAAGCTATATGATGCACATGATTTTGATGTTTCTTTATCATCATGTAATAAATAAATAATTATCAATAAGCTGTGAAACAATATTCAATTATCAATTGATTGGTGAGTCCAAATTTTAAAATGCTCAATGTTGAAATGCATCGATCTTACATTCTTTCTCTGACTCTTTTTGTGTAGATATGTACACACATATCTACATATGCATGTGTGTATGAATTCACATCTTTACAAACATGATTGTCTGTGTAAAAACCAGACTAAAGACACAGATATTATCCTTCGGGGCTGCCAATATTGTATTACTTAGGTAGGGTGTCTCAGGATTCTGGAGCTTACCATGTAGGGTAGGCTGGAGGTCAGTGAACTCTAGCAATCCACCAGTGTTTCCCAACACTGGGATTAGAAGCAAGCCATCAATTCCTAAAGTTTACCTGGACGCTGGGAATCAAGCTCATTCTTTAGTAGCAACCCTTTAAATCCATCCTCCCCTGCAAACTGCTACAGTTCACTAAGCGCCTTTTGATCCTGTGACATGGCATGCATGAGTGCAATACGTTTTAGTCAGTTTCACCCCTCCACCCTCCTGTATCTGGTACCCACCATCACCAAGCCCCTTCTTCTAACAAGTTTTGATCTCATCTTCATGTCTCTTGTTAGCTTTTGATTTTTTTTTCTCTCTCTCTCTAACCACTGAGTTTACCCAGAGCAGCTCTTTTGAGCATGTGTGTGAGTCTATCTACTAGCTTATCCATGGCTACATCACTGAAGACAATGCGCATGTGTGTGGCTATTATATCATCAGTGAAGACAAGGCATTTCATTTCCACATCGATCTTCAGCTGCCATGGGCAGGGTGGGGCCCATGGGCCTTTCTGTATCTATGACCAAGTATTTCTATGCTTGATTATCTGATGGACCTCCACAGGCAATGGCAGCTGTCATTGCAAACATAACATCTAAAAAGACTTTGAAGGCTACTTTTCCATATAGCTTACATGGACAGCTTCTCCAAAAGATGTTATATTTTGCTTCACAAAATAATTCCTTAAATATTCAAATAACATTAAAATGAGTTATGGTATCATTTTGTTTTTCCATTTTAAATTTTGAAAAAATGTATGTATCTACATATACATGTGTGTCTGTGTTAGCCCACCGAGGTCAAAAGACAGCACTAGAACTCATGGAACTGGAGTTAATCAGGCAGTTGTGAACCTCCAAATGGATGCTGAAAACCCAATTTTAGTCTTCTAGGCACCACCATCTATATGAAGCATAATCACACAAACAAATACATTTTAAAAAATATAAATAAATCTTATAAGGGAATGTTATTATAGACTGCTAGTAGAGAAAACTTATTACATATCCCAAAAGGGCTTAGCCAAAATAGATCTTCAAAAGATATTTTAAACTCATTTTGTATATGTGGAAACACTATAATCTTAAGCATTTTCCATAAAACACACCATTTCAAAGTGAGTTGTATCCTAGATGTGATGATTTGGGTACCCTCCTTGACATAAGACTGGCAGCTCACATTTGGCCCTGGATAATTTATGCTGACTAAGGTAAACAGAGCATTTGGTGATTAGTAGACAGCCATACAAGTTCTTTTATAGATAAGCTAATAATGTTGGCTTTAGGATGGCTAAGTTACTCCTCAGAGTCAACCACAGATTTGATTTCACAGCACTGAAATCAAATCTACTACCTACCTTCCTACTTTGATCTGGTTTCCAGGGAGTAGTAGCTTTGAGTTAGATCTATTTTGCATAGCTCTCCTATTAATGTCTGCTGAATTTCAAAGGTTTAGTAGTCTATGGCAATGCTACTTCCCAGAATTTTATTCTACCCTAATAAAAAGTATATTCCTTTTAATATTGGGTTATTTGTTTAAATGTTGTGTTCCTTACATGGAACAACACATGGAATTATGGAAATTGACAAAGTAACCTACAGGTAAATATACAACTGCAGATTCAGATTATAATTTGCAGTATCCTCTTACTGTCTTAGGAAATTATGAAAATGCAAATATAAATCTATTCACTACTTTTATAAAATATAAAGTTATCTGTAATTTGGGTACAAGCTTGAATAGTTTGTTAACTCTGTAACACTTGAAACAAACAGATCATTTTGTCTAGAGCTTTCATTTATAAATACAATTATGCTGTGGACTTTAATGATTTCAAAAGGATAAAGCCTTTCTAAGACGATCTTTTTAATATGACACGATGCATGATAGTTTTGAAACTCTTAAAAAAAAGAAAGAAAGAAAGAAAGAAAGAAAGAAAAAGAATGCCCAAAGGTGTGAACTGGAGTCAGATTTCATATAGGCACACTATTTCATGATGGTCAGGTGGGAAGTGTGCAGGTTTAATGCTTATAATTCTCTCAGTTGAAGCTTTAGAACTTCAAAGTGCTGTAGAACATTTCAAATTTCTCTCCTGCCCATGAGAAAACCCTTTACACTGAAAGTTGCTTTCAACTGGAATCCTACATTTGGTATTACACAACAGTGACATATTTTTCATGGAGATTAAAATTACACACGAAGAATGTCAAGTTGCCCAAGCAAAACCATTTCTACTATTAAAATGTCCCCACTAGATACTATGAAGAGCTATGACCTTCTCTTGTCCATAAATAATGCTTGTGATAATAAATTTTAAAAGCATTTATAAATTGCACATTTGCCTAAGAAGTACCTAAGAATTACCAAACTGCAATTTACCAAGCAGATTTACTTAAGCAAAATTAGGTTTCCTTTAACTTCTAAACAATAAATCTACCTTGATTGCAAAGACAGGCTATCAGTTGGTGTTATAAGGAGAATGACATGAAGATCAATATGTAATTCCTGGGAAAAGGGCATATACTGTACTTTTGATTTGAAAACGACCCATAGTAAGTTCATGAATATAAAACTTGCCTCTGTCAAAATAATTTGTTTGCTGTAAAACTAGGAACCATCCTCAGTTATCTAATACTTCAAGAAACCGTGCCTTAGCCCCCTCTCAATTCTGTGTGAAGCTGGCCCCCTTTGGCAACTGAAAGAGCTCTTTGAACCATAGAACAGATGTAATGAAAATTGGTTCCATTAAATGCAGCTGGCAAATTACAAACTGAGAAATTAATGCACCATACCAGGACTCTAGGGGCTAAAATGAATCAAGGTGTGGCTGCCAGATGCTCAGGCTTCCTTGCCGCCTCCCCCAATAAAAAACACTACGGCTTATAGATTTGTTTAATAGAATGTAAATTATTAGTATAGGGAAAACAAATTATTAGATCATGGTTTGTTTAACAGAATGTAAATCACTGTGACAGACAATACAATTATAAGGATTAATCGGGGAAAACAATAATTGTGTTGTGTTCATGTAACAAACTTTATAGAGAAGTGAAATTGGAGTGTGTGATTTTCACACAGGTTTTGGGGTCTGGGGAAACACTCACTGTCATATGACACAGTGGTGCACATTCCCATATGATTCCATAGGATGCAAAACCATTGTGCTCCTTTGTTAATTTCGGTTCAGGTTATCCCACCTTGATGTGGTGCTGTTGGCTCTACTAGCTGAAACTTGCAAAAGTCTATTTAACATCTGTTTTTGGGGAATCACTCTTCAAGGAATCTGTGGTGTCCTCTTGAGTCATTAGCTAGACATCACTTCAAAGGTCTACACTTGCAAGACACCCAAAAGGGCTGGGTGTGTTAGACTTCTATTGATTTACAAGTGTCTCTGAAAAACATCCTTAAATTTTTGTGCTTCAGATACATCAATTTAAAACAAACAGGGTCTTTAATAAATATTAAACAGAAATAGTTAAATACTTATTTCCAAGGAAAATGAAGTTAGTCATGTGTAACATACATTTTTATAATACCTAATTCATTATAGGACATGATCGAGAATGTTATCAAAATAGTTCAAAGAAGATTGAATGATGGGCAGATTTAGTCTTAGCCACTTAGTGGGTATATGTGAGGTGTGTGTTTGTGTGTGTATATACTAATACATAATTATGTTTAAAAGGTTTAAGATATTTTACTTCAAGTGATAATGGATAGGTGGAGAGGTTTGGGGCCATTTAGTAACCACCATTATCATCAGCTGTCTTGCCAAATTAGCTTTGGATTTTGTAGAATATAGAAAACAAGGCTTTCTGAGATCACAAGAGTATGACTTTAAGAGTGTTTTCACTTTTCTTTGCCTAAAATGGTTGACAATATCGATATGTCTGCTATGTATACTAATAAATCACTTTTCTACAAGTGATATGAGGGGAGAATTGGGGAAAATGAGAGGAAGCTTTTAGTGGGGGAGGGGACAAAGAAATCAAAACAGAAGGAGAGGAAAGGCAGAGGGACAAATGCTAAGAATGTTTGAAGTAGCCATCAGGAAGCCTTTTACTTTTCTTTACCTAAAACTATATACAATACATATAAGGGTCTGTGCATACATCTACATCTATAATTGGACTGATAATTCTCAAAGCCATAGACCTAACAGGCGTGAGAAACTCCCTTTCAAGTTGTTAGGAGACTACATAGTACTCCCAAATCAATATAGGACATTGCTCTTACCTTTGGTTGCCTCCTAGCCTCGCTCATGAAGGTTAGCTCTCAGAGTACTAGGAGGTGCTATGCATACTGTCAGGAGAGAGTAGGAAAATATAGACCCAACCAGTTGCAGTTCCTAGGGACCACAGTATTGACCAGCATGGCAAGAGAGTCCCAGCAGCACATTGGTGGCATTCATATCTTGGTGCCAATCAAAGCTGCCTAAGTTTGCCTCAGCAAGATGCAAAGCAAGCCTGGTACCGGAAACTTAACCAATTACCCAGACAACACCAATAACTCACTAACATGGAAGAGTTACTAATTACAGGCAACTAAGCAATGATGAGAGTAGAAGACCTGAGTCTTCTAGGGATGAACCCCTAATTGTTTATCTCATACAAAGTGGTCAGTAACAATAAACAGACTCAGAAGGTTAGATTAATACATTCATGGCTACATAATATATAAAACGTATATCATATATATATATATATATATATATATATATATATATATATAATTTAAAGAAAAAGAGGCCATGAATTTGAGAGTGAGAAAGAAAATAGGAGAGATTTGAGGGAAGAAAGGGAAGAAGAAAATCATTTAATTATATTTTAATTTAAAAGTATATAAATAATCCTTTCTCTTCATATCTTCATAATAAAATCTCTTTAATAAATGTCTAAATCACAGAAGTGTATGCAATAACTTTTAATAGATGAATGGATTTCAACAATAAATAATGATTTAATTGTAATAAAATGTATTTGCATTATATGCACACATATGTACATATATATGAGATTTTTATTGCCCAAAGTCCCTCTCCAAGTCTCTTAAATAGCTGTTAGACATACAGTAAATGGCCACCTTCAGGTCATGTATATGAAGGAAAATTAAAGAATACAGTAAAATTAAACGGCATACACATTTTAGGCATGTATAATGCACTCTGTATATTCTAACATATTGCAGAGTTTAGATTGGGGTGGCCTATTTACTTTTCTGTCCAATAAAGCTCTGTTCTAATTAGAGCACTGCATCATATACAATTACATTATTGCCAGATAAAGGACTTTTTTTGCAAAGTGCACAGATATTGTAATATGCAAGTTGCATGCTTTATCGCTACTCTAAGCATGCAGCAGTGATGATGTCTCATTTTATGAAAACATTACTCCCACATACAGGGACATACATACTAAATATGTACAATTGCCCCAGACTCACAATGCTTTGCATCACCAATTTTCCACCATCAGTCCTTCCTCCTTGGTACCAAGATGAAATTGTATTCAACATAAAAATAAATGATTTTCATAATTCAACAAAAGGTCAAGTCTTTAAATGAATAAAAACAATCTGACTTCATATCAATAGAGCAAGTACAGCTATTTGCATATCTAAGCACGGTTCCTTTCTTGGAGGTATCCATTTGAGAATATTTAAGTAAGGATTCTGATGTGTGTGGTAATTAATTGAAATAACTGAAATGAAAAAAAAAAAAAAAAAAAAACAACCCTGCCTTATATCCAGACTAAATTTGCTTCAACAGCTGCTGGTACTCGGGCTCTGAATGTCAGCCAATTAGTAGTGAAGTCTTACATGGCTGCTGCCCTAACCAGGCATCCAGTCTGACAGCTCCATTTGTGGCATCAACCAGAGAGATCACTGTTTCTTTCATTTTAATTTTTGTACTTCACACAGAGGTAAAAGCAGAAAATGAAAGACCTTGAGGGTTTTTTGGGGGGCAGTGGCGGAGATTACTCATCAACACCACAACACACACAACCCAATGCTTACCTAATGTTTTACCCAATGTTTACCCAATGTTTTACCCAACCTTTGCAAAAACACACATTAGCAATACACACAGTGTAGAGGATACTCCACCGTAATATGTCAAACTAAGAAATGAACAAGAGGTTATGAAAAAAACAAACAAACAAACAAACAAACAGCACATCATGAGGATCTTTGGATCTTAAAATTCCATAAAATTTCCATAATAATTAGAGTAATTGCTGCCTTAGGGTTATAGTTTTAAAGTAAACAACAATGACTTATCAATTACAATCCTTTATATCATTTGGAGTTTCATTCTTAAAAGTGGACAGGGATGGCCTGCCATATAATTTCCTATACGTAGCCTAATTTATTAATTTTTATCTTAAATTAACACCTGAGCATGGGAAATTGAAGAGTGGGATTACCACAGGTAAAGAACGAAACTCGATTTGTATCCCTGGTCAGACACGGATAGAGAAATGCCAGCTTACCACCATTCTGTTGGACAGGAATGTGTTAATTCCACACTCCAAAAGAACATGGAATGCAAGTAATAGCCAACAGACACTAAATCCCTTCACAATGCACTCTTCTTATAGCTAATACACAGAGCCAGCACATCTGTGAACAGTCAGCCTGTGTGCAAAATGAGAGGTGAGAGTCAGCCACACGGAGGAAGGAAATATGATTCAGAACACAATGAAGTTAATTGGAAGTAAAATACATAACATTTATTGGACTTTAAAACAGTGAATTCCAAAATAATTAAGTTAATAAAAGAGACTCATTCTTTCCTGAACTAAATTAAATGGCTCTAAAATTAATTTCATTGGTTTTTTTTTTTTTTAATTCACTGTTAACTTAATATAATGAGCTTTTAAAATTAACTTTCTTGTTTTTGAACCCATAGCCACAGAAGACCATAAGTGGACTTAAAAAAAAGAAAAACTACACTAAACTTCATTTCTAGGTTTGAGTAACAGCCATTTCATATGCGTAATAAAGAGGACACTCTCAAAAATGCAAAAGATTTCACTTAGGTATCCAGGCTAAAGTTTGGAAGGACTCAATTACCTACATCTGCTGTTGTGTGGAAATGCAACCTGTTTTCCTCGTCTGAGAAAGGAAAACAAGAAAAGGATTATCTGAGTATCTAATTTTCTAAAAGGTAAACATATAAAACATCGCAGAATTTACCCAAACCTAGTAATTGGCATTTAGAGGCTGACTTCAACTATAAGTGATTAATTAATTTAGATATTACATTCCTCAAATATTAATTCGCGTTTTGTCTAAATTACAAAGATGCTTCACCATAGTGTGTCACAGTCTCTCATATGTGTGTATATCAAAATAAAAGCCAAGAATATTACATCTTGCTTCTATTTAATTTGTATGTTTAAATAAAAAAGTTATGGAAAATTATTTATCTCTTAAATAATTAATTAAATTTAAACATTGGCTTCTTTGTGCTTAAATATATAAACTATTATGATCCCTCACCTCTTTCTCTGTATATATATATATATATATATATATATATATATGTGTGTGTGTGTGTATAGTTTTTATTTTTAAATAAAATATTTATGTATAGTTTTTGGTTTTGTTTCTTTCTTTCTTTCTTTTTTTTTTTTTTTGTCTATACATGGTTACTCTGTGTAGTCCAGGCCCTCATGGAACTCACTCTGTAGACATGGCTGAGTTCCTTCTGTTTCTGTCTCTTGAGTGATGGGATTAAAGGTGTGCACCACCACTGTCTGGCCAAAGATTCTGCTTCAGCACATGTGAGTCTTCTCATTGGTTACCTTAACACTTCCTAACCCCAAAGGTTTGATTTCAAAGCCAAGGATATTTTCCCTGGAAGATTTTCCTGGACTTTTTTTTTTCCCAACCTGCATCAGATGACACTCCAGAATACTTGGTATACTTGGTGACTTTGAACATCGCTGAGCTCTAGACTTTTTCATCGTGGTGGAGAATTGACATCTACTCACATTTGAACACTGAATGCCTCACCCGGCATTTCAATCAGTATGCTTTCATTACCACATGTCTCAGGTTATTTTAACAGTATTTTTTGTTCTGTTTAGGAATGCTCTCTTTGGTTGTCTCAGGATATATTTTATGTTATTTATAATCTAGGTTATTTCTTTTGAGTTTGCATATTTTCTTAAAGATAGCAGGGAGAGGCATTCTAAGATATATTGTTTACTTACTCTCTGACTTCCAAACTTATATGTATTCATATATATATATATATATATATATATATATATATATATATATATAATAGTGTGTTAACTAATCAATTAATAAACTGAATGTAAATAGATATATCTCCAATTTGGTATCCTAGTTTTGTATCAGTTGTACTAATAATATCATTTGCTAGACGTGTTTGTGATCTAAGTTAGCTCTTGATTACTGTATTACTTTTGTTTTCTAGCACATTCTTATTAAGTGTACATAGAGAGCACTTGAAAATACCTTAAGAATGTAGACCCACAATCCAGGAAGCAGAATTATAAAACCATGACAAGGTAAACTAAATGCATGACCTAGTTTTATTTTATATATAATATAAGCAAACATACAGACAAGTCTATATCTTGAATAACTTATATGTCAAGTTAGAATCCTCCTGTGTGGTGGGTGGGCACATGGCCCTCCCGAAAGTAATGGCTCAAACCTTTTCACTTGAAAACCCCATCCAAATACCCCTCTTGCTCTCCAAGATTGTAGATGAGGTATTAGTTTACATTATTTTGGAAATAAGTCCTTTAATAAAAAAACAGGACTTTAAATACAGCTCACTCTAACATAATTCTGTTTGTAAGTGAAGCTATTCTTAGGTGAAAGAAGAAGAGGGCTCCCACCTAAGGCTGAGGGGCCTCCAAAGAAGACTACATTAAGACCACCAAAGGGTGATGTAGTTATGTGTCACATGGAGTCTTTGGGAAGTGTATTCTTTTTTTTATTATTATTCCGTTTTTATTGGATATTTTCTTTATTTACATTTCAAATGTTATCCTGGTTTCTCTCCCAGAGACTCCCTTTCCCATCCCCATACTTCTAGGAGGGTGCTCCCCTAACTACACACCCACTCCTGCCTCCCAGCCCTGGCATTCTCCTACACCAGGGTCTCAAGCCTTCACGGGACCAAGGGCCTCTCCTCCCACTGATGCTCGACAAGGCCATCCTCTGCTACATATGCAGCTGGAGCCATGGGTCCCTTTATGTGTACACTTTAATTGGTGGTTTAGTCCCTGGGAGCTGTGGGGTGTCTGGTTGGTTGATACTGTTGTACTTCCTATGGGATGGCAAACCCCTTCAGCCCCTTCCGTCCTTGCCAGGCTCTGGCAGAGCCTCTCAGGAGACAGCTATATCAGGCTCCTGTCAGTAAGCACTTGTTGGCATCCAGAATAGTGTCTGGATTTGGTGACTGTAAATGATATGGATCCCCCAGGTTATGCTGACTCTGGATGGCCTTTCCTTCAGTCTTTGCTCCACACTTCATCTCCATATTTCCTCCTGTGAGCATTTGTTCCCCTTCTAAGAAGGACCGAAGCACGCACACTTTGGTCTTCCTTCTTCTTGAGTTTCACGAAGTGTGTGAGTTGTATCATGGGTATTCAGAGCTTTGGGGCTAATATCGACTTATCAGTGAGTGATACCATGTGTGTTCTTTTGTGACTGGGTTACCTCACTCAGGGAATGTTTTAGTTCCATCCATTTGCCTAAGAATTTCATGGAGTCACTGTTTATAACAGCTGAGTAGCACTCCACTGTGTAAATGTCCCACAGTTTCTGTAGCCATTCCTCTGATGAAGGACATCTGGGCTCTTTCCAGGGGAAGCATATTCTTCCTAGCTGACTCTATTGCTCAGTGGCCCCTTTCATTGATAAGAAGTGCTATTGTTTACATTGTAGCCCTTAAGCCTCAGTACCATTAGTACATTACAAGTGACACTGAAAGTAAGGGTTAATGTTCAGATAGTTCAAGGGAAGGAAAAGAATGCTGTATCATCTAGCACTGTGTTTGTCCTTCTGTGTAAACTGTAGATACGATAACAAGAGTGAAATAAATCCCCAAAGTTTCCTCCCAAACTGCTAAGGAAGTCTCCAGTAGGATGCCACCTCAAACTTATGTTATTTCTGTTGTTTCATTTGAACTATGGTTTTGCCACCTCTCAATTTTCTTTTTTCTCCACATAAAGTAACATAACATTTCAGGGTCCATTTATGCATTGAATATATCAGCATGCTCCACTTTTCTGAGAAATGAACATGTATAAAAATGTCTTCACCTCGATTTTAGAATGTGGTTTAAAAAGAAAGTCACATCAACTAAATGTGGACATTTGAAGTGTTGTTTGCGTTTTTGTATGTTTTTAAGTTTTCCTATTAGTTTACAGAGAAGCAAGTCTCATGTTGGGTGAATTTTGTCTACATTTTATACTTTTAAAACTTTTGGCTTTAAGTTCTATATCTTCTAAATCACGAGGGATTCATTTTAACATTTAAAACACTGCCTTGTATGCCTGACTTAAATCTTTCTTCTCCACTTACATTTATCTTTCCTTAGAATATATCCTAGTGACCTACAGGAGAGGACACATCTTCTTTATACGTAAAGAACAGACCAAAAACATCTTCAATAAAGTCCCCATATATCTTGTAAAGCTATCTTTAGTCTGGGAAATGAACTCCCAGAGTTTCTAGCAGGCACATAGCTTGTGTGTTTTTCAGGAGGGTATTCAGCATGTTAGGTATAATAATTCTCAGATGCGACCTCAAAACTCAAATATCTCCCTATTAATATTACAGCAAAATGCTATTTGTTACAGCTAAGATTAAGGCAGCACACAGAGATAGTCAACTCTAATAATATGCACCTGCAAGGATATAAGATCAGCTAATTAATATTGCTTTCAAGGTCAGATATATCTGTGGTCATTGGAGAGGTAATTAAAAAGTCAATCTAACCTTTGTAAATTCAATATAAAGTTACAATTGGAAATATGAGACTTAACTGTGGGGGAAGGAAGTGAATTTCTTGTATTATTTTTCATGAATCATTTTAAATCTTTAATGTCTAAAAAATTAATTACATTCATTATAGTAATAGGCCCTTCATTTCTTTAGTGAAAGTTTGCATTGGGCTGTCAACAAGAAAACAGTCATTAGAGGCTTAATGCAGATTTTGTAGCCCCTAGACTCTCACAATAAGACAGTATATTTACTATGTTAAATTACCCAGTTTGGGCAAAATAATATGTGCGTGTTTCGCAATAGAAAAAATTTATTGTTGGTATTATCAGTATTTTTCCCTTGAGATTTTTCAAATTATTGTTAAGCTTTTTAGATAAATGTTTGTAACAGCTTTTCCTTGTAATCTGTATGCTATCAAAAGAGCAAGGTGGGCAACTACCCTGCTACCAACCCTTTGACCTACAATGGTGTCCTGACTACAAGATAGACTAGGTCAATGGTGGCAGAAAGCTTGTGCGAGTAACCACCAATATCTGATTCTACTCAAGGCACACGGCATGCCTGACATTGCTTGGGTGACCAAGAACTTAAGGCTAAATAGGTTCATTAAATAATAGCCCAGGGTAAAACCAAATTATACGGGTCTAAAAAAAAATATCAATAAAACGAAACCTAATGACGTTCAGCTATATTCTAAAATTAAGTGCCTTGCTCAGCCAGCATCAGAGAAGTGTCCCCAGCAACCTATGGGAACAAATACAGAGACCCACAGACAGACATTAAGCAGAGAGTGAGAGACCCTGGAACACTCAACCTCTAAATGGGATGTCTCCTTCAAATCCTTCACCTCAGATCTCAGGGACCCTCTTAGAAGAGGAGGAAGAAAGAGTTAGGATCCGGAGAGGACGGAGGACAGCAAGAAAGCCAGGCCCTCTAAATTAACACAAGCAAAGCTCATCTAAACTCACGAGTCTTGAAGCCGCAAGCACAAGGCCTGGCAAGGCCTGTGCCCCATCCTCAGCAGGTCCGCTGGGTAGGTATTATGTGTATGTATTCTGCCTTCCTGTTCAGTGTTTTTATGGGAGTCTTCAGAGTACACATGAGTGGGTCTTTGGTTCTTGGGCTGTTTTGCTTCTGTTGTTTGTTTTGTCCAATTCCAGTGTCTTAAGTTTTTATTTTACTTTGTTATATTACATTTTTATTGTATTGTCATCCCTTAGAAGCCAATTTGTTTATAATGAGAGACAGAAATCAGGTGGATAAAGAGTTGAGGGGAGGTGGAGAGAAATTGGGAAGATTAGAGGGAATCGAAACCATAAGTGAAGATTAAATGACGTGAGGAAAAACATCTATTCTCAATAAAACAAAGCAAAGAAAATTTAAATCCTAGGATTTGTAATTTACAAGTTGCAGAACAAATGACTGGATTTGGGTTCTGGAAGCAATGCCTGCATCGTACAAGCCACAGCATTGGTGCCATATATGCATCTGTCTTTACCTAAAGCTTTAATTTCACCCACTAGATTTTTTTTTTGTTAGTATATTTCTTTTCCTGTAGACATTTAATGAAGAGATTTTCCAACATGGTATTTAACAGTACAAGTGATTTATTAAAAAAAAATGTCAGCAGCTGGATACCCCTGCAGCTTTTCCAAGTGTTGTCAGCAAGGTGATCATGTCCACGGAAGACAACAGTGCCTTCGCAAGGGGAAGTTAAAAAATTCATATATTATCATAGATTTTTGTTTCAACAATTACTTTCCAACTTAAAGAATTGCAAAGATGTCCAGGTGATCTGACCATATTATATGATAGAAAGTAAGATGAAGCCACAGTGGTGACCACATAGTCAAAATGATGTGGGCATGATTGATATGGGACTTTTAAGAACACTGTGAGCAGAAAAGAGGAAATTCAGTGCATATATTTAATTCATATACTGAGAATAAGTCTAAAATGGTTTTCAATTATTGCAGACCAAAGAGAAATGATTGATGCTAATAAGTGGAAATGTTTTGAATTTCCTTCCCATGAGTCTATGCTCAGTAGATGACTTACATGGCTCATCCAAGAACAATCCATTGAATTGAGGTGTAGACTTCAGGAAGTACTCACTATAGTGTAGCACTTGATTAAAATTAAATAATAGGTAATAGAGATAAAAATTTAATACCAGCAATAAGTACCTAGGAACTTAAATTTTCATTAGCTTTAATAATAACGTGTCCAAATCAACTGAGGAGAAAAGCACATCTGTTCTCTCAGACATAAAATGATCTCTAATTTGATCCCAAGTATATTATCCCATGTACTGGACTGTCACTCATTATAACACCTAAATGAAGTACATGGGTAGGAACTTGCAGAAATATCTAACTTATGGTGTTCAGGCCAAGGCATTCCAAGATGGCTGTGAATGTGGCCCAAAGCATTTGTAGATGGCAGTGCCATACCATGATGTCAAATGGCTGGATGCTCCTTCAGATATTGCATTAATTAGCATCAATATAGTGATGTCCCATGCTTTAGAAGTATCAGTCACAAAATCCCACATATTACATTGGCTTTTGTTCTATCAAAAATATAATATACATATATATATATATATATATATATATATATATATATATATATACGAATTCTAATGGTAATTGAGAAAAAAATTGATCTTAAAAGGCTCCTTTGAAAAGTTATCATAAAAAGGTTTGAAAAGTATTGGTGAGACAAGGCTGAGCTTCAGTGTTTATATAGACAGTAGTTTTTTTTTTTTTATTTTCTTCTGAAACTATAAATTCAAAGGTGAGTTATCATTGAATCAAACTGTAGCTGGACAGAAAATACCCAACCAAAATGACAGGAAGGAACTCGAGCCTACTGCCTCTGTCATCCTTTTACCCAATGGACCAAGGCTGTTTACTTGCTTAGTCTAATAGACAGAATCACTAACCATCCTCATGTGCACAGTCCGAAAGTGAAATCAGTCACTCAGAACTTTCTGGTCTTCAGGGACTGCAGGTCACATCAAACAGTGACAACCACAGAATTGTATTATATTGGTCAGTTTGCTGTGCAGTAGAATTTTGCTAGAATCCCCTACACATTTGGAGCTAAAAATAGGGCTAGCAATGAATAAAAGGCACGATGCTCACATATTATCCTTAGAGTTAACATTCAGTCAATATCCACAGAATAAGATAAAATTGCCTCATTAGAAAGTCAAGGACTCGATATTTGAAATTTTTTCGTCTATTTAAAGTTTACATTTTTTTTCAATTTGTTTTTTCCCCCTTTTGGGTTTTTAAATTATATTCTGGAGCCATTAATGTACTTATTGTCATATAGGGGTACTGATTCCCCTTCAACGGAAATGCTCTTTCTGAGTATTTAGTTCTCTTAGTAGATCTCTTAGTAGATCACCTCTACCTTTTAATCATGGTAGGATGTTTCTCAGATTCTTCTAAATCTTCAGCCTTGTCCTAGTCAAACTGAAATACACTCTCACAACATACACTGAGGAGCTGTTTCAAAGCTCTGTATGCCTGATCTGAACTCTCTCTTGAGCTTCGTATGAAACACGGGCATCCCTTCGGGCCCACGATAAAATACAGTGCATCCTTTCTATTTCTATGTTCTTCCCTAGAAATAACTAAACCTTAGAGCAGATCTTTGCATCTTCGCAACAGTGTATCTTACCTTCAACACTGATAGTTTTAATGGTGCTAAGCTATATTACAGATCAATGTAGGACATAGAAATATGAACTTGTGAACTTGTAAACCCTGTTTACACTTGAGCTTCATGTGTGGGATACTGGTAAATGAAAAGGCTTTATTTTTCCTCTCAGTGATCCATACTATTTTTTCTGTATAAAGAGGTTTGACAACAGTATGATCTACTGAAACTAATAAAATTGGTTAAAGTGTGTGAAGAGTTGAGAATCATACAATGCTGTGCAATTGATGTGATATTATTTCATTTCATTTGAATTGGAATATTACTGCTTGGATGACTCAGCAAGAGTAAAATGGGATGAATCGTTGGTGCAGTGACTTATAAGATGATAGAAACTCAGGTACAGAAACAGAAGGCTCTAATTCTACACGTATCCTCAGTGTTCTATGTAAGGATGAGGCAGATAAAGTTCTGGAGAACGATGATTACACTTCAGCAAAGGACTAGACAATTTGAATAAGTTATTTTACTCAGTTCTCTCTAAAAACATCACTCATTGTAGTTTAAATGATGACGGTTTTGTAGTTGCCGTCAACGTTCTATCTGTAATCCCCTCATCTGTTATGAGACGAATAACCATTCTAAAACATGAATGTGAACTTAGTTTATGTGAGAAATACCAATCAGGGGACTGTCTGGTCCTTAGTGAATACCCTGAAAACATTATTCAGCTAATACATTTTAGTCTGAGCCACTGGTCTAGATAGAACCAGTTGCTTTCTTTTTTGTTTCAAAGAGAGGTTAAACCTTTCTCTATAAAAGTCGTTTTCTATTTGTCGCTGGAGGTAGGTGACAACAAACTTTAAAAGGTCTGAGGACTTGTTTATAATATCAAGGACAAGGAAAACTCCCTAGCTCTCACGTCTGACCCAGAACATGCTCTCCAGCCCAACCATCTATGTCATTGTATAGTTCAAAGGGGAAGTTAAACACACACACAAATGGCACTATGAAAGAAGTGTTTCAATGTGCAACAACCAATAACTGTAAACCAAACATGGAATGAATTTCAGGTATCTAGGGCTTGTTTACCCACGTTTCATTGTGGGACATCCCTGAAGACTTTGGTTCCGAATATGTAACTTGTGAATTTTGCATACCATGCCACACAATACAGCAAAGCACCTTTCAGAAATTCCTCAGCTCAATCGGCAACTACTGTACATCGGGGCCTGGGTGTTTGGATAGTACTCATAAAGATTTCTACGCTTATTGAAACATTATGGATTAAGAAGTTGAGGGAGGACATGCAATAATTTTTAAACACCATTTTTCAGCATGTGACCGCCACGCCTTTCACTTTGTTATCATGTTAGATTTTTAAAATTTCTGTTTGAGTTAGTGACTTCAGTTACTTAAAATTGTGAAATGTGTATCACAGAGCATATTAAAATGTTCTTACAACTTTTGAGAGTCAAGGATTGAACTATATAACTGATTGACAAACAAACATTTTTATATTTATACATTTCTGTATGCCGAAGGTTTCATTAAATTTTATCAAATAGGGGACATGAGTGGAAATGTTTGAGATGCCTGGAGCTGAAGAAATATACTACCAAAACAAAAGCAAGCCATGTTTTTATGATTCCCATGCAAGAGCAAGAAGGTTGGGCTGTGTGTATCATTAAAAGCAGGGAAGAACACCCTTTGGGTAGTTCATTTATTTATGTGATAGAAGAGAAGGTTTGATAAACATATATGAATTTGGATACAGTGCAGAGAGGATCATCCCTCAGGGTAAAGAAAGGGATAGTTTTGCCCTCCAGCTGCAGTTCAAGAGCCCTGTACTCTTACCATATCCCTCTTTCATCCCTTTGTAAGGTACTGTGATTCTCGGTGAAACTTCAATCTTTTCGAAATAATTACAATGTTAGTGAAAATTCAAGTGCATACAGATTTTTTTTAAAAGCCTGATGTTCAGAAGTAGCATGAACCAGAGAAAAGCAACATCTACTCTCAATCTGCACAGCTATTTTAATTCTCCTTCAAGGAGGATGAGGAGAGGTGGCAGAAGAGGAGGGGAGGAAGAAGGACAGGAGGAAGAGGAAGAGGAGGATGAAGGGAAGACGATATGGCAGTGGTGGAAGGGAACATAGGAAGGAAGGAGAAAAGGAAGGGAAAAAAGAAACAGAGAAAAAGAGAGAATGAAAGTAAAGAAAGGAAGGAAGGAATGAAGGAAGAAAGGAAGGAGGAAGGAAGGAAGAAGGAAGGAAGGAGGAAGGAAGAAGGAAGGAAGGAAGGAAGGAAGGAAGGAAGGAAGGAAGGAAGGAAGGAGGAAAAAAGGAGGAAGGGGAAGGAAGGAGGAAGGAAGGAAGGAAGGAGGAAGGAAGGAAGGAGGAAGGAAGAAGGAAGGAAGGAGGAAAGAAGGAAGGAAGGAAGGAGGGAGGGAGGAGGAAGGAAGAAGTTAGGAGGAAGGAAAGAAAGGAAGAAAGAAAGAAAGGAAGAAAGAAAGAAAAAGAAAGAGGAAAAGAAAGACAGAAAAAGAATGGAAAGGAAAGAGAAAAGAAGGGAGGAAGGAAAGAGGGAAGGAAGAAAGCAAGCAAACACACTTCTGGGGCACCTCTGCCAACAAAATAACAAAGTCCCTGTCAACTTAAAAGCTGCATGTGAAGCACTGACTTGTCTAATAAGTCACAAGATCAGTGGGATTTGCAGCAGCTCGTGGTCGTGGTCTTCCGTCATTCCTGGTTTATTCTAGCCTGATTTCCTTCCACATATCAGAAATAGTGGATTGTGGATGAAAACTGGAGGATACTCCTTTATGAAAGGCAGAAGAGCATCCCGACAGTTGTTCTCATGGTTGCTTTCTGCTCTGCATGGCTTTCAGGAAACTCAAACTATTCCATAACAAAAATCAGAGGTGGAGGTAGGAGATAGCGAAGGGATATACATGAGAATCAATATTTGCCACAGAAACAGGGCCGGTCTCTTACTCTGAGTAATAAAATCTCTGGGTTCACCTCGAGCTCCTGGGCAAATACAGTATCACTCAAGTGTGGTTTTTCTATCTCTCTAAACTCTTTGCTTGACTTGCATATATATGAGATCAAGTTCCTCGGCATCATCTATTTTATAGGGATTTGATTTCATATCTGAGATCTAGGGAGCAGGGAAATATGAGAATGAAGGGGAACAGGAGCCACTGTGTTTCACCAAAGAAAAAGAGATGCGGCCATTTAGAAACGGGAAAGTGTTAAGGGGGTGGGAGCGAACAAGTAAAGTGCACACAAATTAGGCAGACCCTGCATTGAATCCAATAAGACTGTATCGCTGCAGAAGGAAATTCATTTTATAGACTTCTCATTCTGAGCATTCCGACATTTACAAGTAAACTATATAATAGATTACAAGTTCGCTGAATCAGAAGAATCCCAGCTTTTGGTATGATTAAGTTTTAATTGCATTTCTCCTTCGGGATTGCTAGGAGCTAATAAGCTCATGAAAATAGGTCTTTAAATAGCGGGAGCAGTGAAAGTCTCTCTGTGTACTGTATTTCGATATGCTTGGTTGCCTACGGCATTCTACTGTCTGTAGTCTCAAGTGCTCAGTTTTCATATCAATGAAATATCTAAATAATACTCAAAAATCCTGAATCCTGAAGTGAGATGATATGAAACACACAGCATCCAAGAAACCTCCTTTTAGCTAATCAACTGGCTGTTTATAATAACATGATTGGATTTTTATATGTGACAAAAATCACTTTATAAGACTAAATGGCACAAAGGCATAAGTTTGATTGTTTTAATAAGTATCCCAGACTTAATGAATCTTTGCATACTGCTTCTTTTAATGTTATAAAATATAAAGCGTACATTGGTCTAGGACAAATCCAAATTTCTTCTCTAGCAATGCATTATTAGGTAGACATTTTTCAGTCTCCGAGTACACAATCTATAAAAGTGGCAAACGCGACAATTTGAAAATCAGGAAGGAAGATAAGGCTAGTTGATCGCAATAACAGCTAAATATGCATGTCTATGTGGCATTTAAATAGCCTGTGATATTGCTTATATGTTAAGACCTACATAGAAATCACTGCAGCGAAGGTTACTGCTAATATGCCAGTTCCCTAAGAAGTGTGCTGCCTCCGGAAAATATCCCAATTGCAATTAATAATAATAACAAGAGGAGAAAACTTGTTTTTCTTCTCCATAGACAAAACCTATGCAAAAGGCTGGAGGAAATGAATATGCAAATATATTCAGATGAATTTATAACAGACTGATATCCAAAGCCTTCTGGTAGCTTCCTCTATGACGAAGAACACTAAAACACAAAGAACACCTCCACGCCCCCAGTCAGTCTTTTCAGAATCACTCTCAGTGATGTCCCTTTGCCTGTAGGTAACTATGTTCCCTAGCGAGGTGCACGACACCAGGTTTGGTTTTAGCCTGGAGTTATTTCTCTCATCTTCCTCTTCTTTAGCTACCCTCTTGGATATGAGATTACCAAGTGCCATGTCACAAATCTCTTGCATACTCGTTTCCTTCAGCTTTTTGCATAGGTATTGTCTGGGAAGAAGAAAAACAAGCTCTCACTTATTATTATTAATTGCAAGATTTTTTTTTTTTTTAGTAGCTTTTGTGTATATAAAGTTGGTATTTCTCTTCTTGTGTTCAAACAGGTTATCCCTTCAATGACCACATCATAACATGGGTAAGTAAAGCATTTGAGTATATTAAAGGGAAAGAATATGATAATTTGATTTACTGTTACTCTTTGTTTTAGAAGTAATATCATTACATTATTTCTCCCTTTCATTTCCTCCCTTCACAGCATCCCATACACTCCTCCCTGTTCTCCAATTCTATGGTCTCTTCCCCCCTCCATTAATTGTTGCTAAATGAATGTCTACATCCATACATATTCCTAAATATAACCTGCTCAGTCTCCTTACCTTAATGTAACTATTATGTATGATTTCAAGGATGACTATTTGGTACCGGGTAGCCAGTATTCCCTTCACTAGTAGAAAATTATATGTATATTATATAAAAATTATACACATACATACATACATACATACATACATACATACATACATATTGCTCTCAGAGTTCTGTTGCCTGTTGTTTCCTATGTAGAGCTGAGCCTTCATGGGCTTTTCCTATCTACTTTGGCATGCCTATTGTTGTTCTTGGTCAGCTCATGCTTGTACATTTGTGTTTCTGGGACATTATAAGTATAGCTCTGATATTCCCATGAGTCATAATCTCACAGCAAACTCCCTGGTTTTCTGGATCTTACCATCTTGCTGCCTCTCTTCTGCAACATCTCCTGAGTCTTAGGTCTGTGAACATTTTGTAGAAATATTCTTTGGAACTGGGCTCTACAACTCTTTGCTTTGCCTGGGTATGATATCCCGTTACAGGTACCTTCCACTGCAAAGAGAAGTTTCCTTGTTGAGGAATGAGGACTATACTCATCTGTGGGTACAAGGGCAGATCTCTAGAGTATAGTTAGTGATTATGTTTCTTTAGTGAAGTGTTGTTTATAGCTTCTCGAAGATCATACATTATGGGGTTCTTGTAGTCTTCTATTTTGTCTTGTTTCAAATTTATTTTGGTGTGAAAACGATATGCTTTAAATATAATGCATACCTAAAATTCTGCTTTAAATTTTTTTTCCAAGTTTAACCAGATGTGAAATTAGGAAAATACTATTGAAAGATATGATAGACAATTATCACCAGCCACAGGACTGATAATTGAAATAATCAATACACCATAGTAGACTGCGTTGCTGAACCGTGAGTATGGCAAGATTCTCTGTGCTAAATGCATTGATACTTTCAACTTAACAACAAGACTGTCAAGTAAAAAATCCTCATTCAAGTTGAGAAGGAATTGTATTAAGAAAAATCTATCCATTATTTCTAGGCATATCTGATTGGTACCAATCATATAGTAACATTTCATATCTGCTAGAGGAATTCAATGAAAGAATTTGAATACTTCTAGGAGTTTGAAAAGGCTTATCAAATAGACATGCTGATAAAATATATGTTAGCCAGTTTAGTTTGGGAATGGGCATACTTGTGGTTGAAAATCAATAGCAATGGCACTTAGATTCTTCTCTTCAAAGCTGAACTTGAAGTTTAGAACTCTGTCACTTCTTGCCCTTATATAACAAATGGAACTGTACTTTATCTTTGTCTCATGGTGCCCTTTCGAAACTTACTGCCCCGTGGCTAAACCACAGTAGAAGAGATGCCCTTTTTGGTATTTTTGACCTGACATGAAGTATGTGTCAATGGGATCCTTGCTAAAAGTAGCTCTCTCAGGATTCCTTCCCAATTTTAAGAAAGCAAAAGGTCCAGATGAGCATTTCTACGCTGAGCCTTTGGAGGTTAGCTCATCATTTCTGTTTCCTGCCCTAGTCATTTTTAGGTTGTAACTGTCACTTCATTGATCATATCCCTTTGGCCACAAAATCAATACCACTGAGTGCCATGAGAAAACATTTGATATAAAAATATAACACTGACTTCCTGACAACAATTGAACAAAATATTTCAAAGAGCACAGTAACCAAGGAAAGGTTCCTTGAGTTTATTTTGGTTAACATAAATGATTTAAAGGGAAGAGATGGCTCAAGAGAGAGCTTACCTACAGTTTTACAGATTTACCAACTCCTCCCTGCTCAAGATCTCTAATTTCCCACATGCTCTCTGCTTTCCCTGGTGACCGTCTATGGTTTAATAACATATGTTGCCTGGAGGGCTATGGAGAAGAGGGGAACACAATAACTCCAACATTCAGTTGTAGGAACTGAAAAGGAGAATGCTCCATTTCATGATACTGAAAATCATTTCAGGTAAAATAATAATAGTTTTGAGATGCATAATAAATCTGGAGATCACTAAAGCTTGAAGAATGTCCTGGTGAGAAACGTTTCCACATTGTAAAGCAAATACGTCATTTATAGTCTAAACCACCTTATTAAGTAACACAATTCCTTATGTTAATGTCTGTTACCTCTATCAACCAAAAAACAGAGACACAAAGCATACTGATTCGCCAAATTGAGGATATTTCATTAGATTCCTGCTTACTAATGAAAGTCCAGTTTAAAACTCTATTCTAATACACTGGTATTTCTAGACTGTAATAAAAATAAATGAGCTGTCAGATTTGTCTTTAAAGAGAATGGAGACCTGCAGACTGATTTCAGACTGATTTCTCAGCTTCCATTAAGAAATTTGATTTTATTTGAATAGAACTCAAATATGATTGCTTTGAAATTCCTTATAGATTTGCTTTCCAAATCATTGACGCTGGATTGCCAAGACATAGAGAGAGCTAGTCTTGAGAGATGTGAAAGAAACGTGATAGATTTCAGTGTAAAGAAGGATAGTGGAAATGCCTGGCAGTAACCCCAAAGAGAATTCATATCCCAGCATAAACACAAAACTGAAGCTTCATGATGATGTTTTAATGAACTCAAAGATTTTATCAATTCTATCTCATAATCATAAACTGACTTGCACACTTCTAAGTACATTCTAAGCACATGAACAAATCTCAAATCTATGATGGTCAGATTCTTGTTAAACTTTAGAAAAAAAAAAAAAAAAGAAAAGAGTGTACGTTGGTCTTTCTTAATGAACTAGCCGAATAAAATACCAGCAACCTGCAATGTTAGCTACCCCAGAATGCACTGCAGGTGATGTCAGTGATGTGAGCCTGGGGAGGCACATTTTCCCAGCTATGAAGAGCCAATTCAGGCCTTTTTCTTTGCTCAGATCTCCTTTTGTCTTAGCAGGGGGTGCCAATTGTGCCAAACGGTGCTGAATTAATTGGGGTTGTTTGTCTCAGTTTCCTGTTACTTGCCAACATATATGGAAAAAAAAATAAGAACAAGACTAACTGAATGATAAAACCACATTGATACATGTTTATTGTATAATATGTTGTCTATCCGCCTTCAATTCTTTCTGAACACTAACCAGTTGGTCACTCTGAAACTTAGGCACTTGGAAATATAGCGAAGAAAAGTCTTGTTTATTATGATTAATCACTACTTTTCCACAAATTTCATTTGGAGATAATCTTGTTGAAATAGCTGCTTCTGCATCATTTCATTTAATAAAACATTCATTTTGTGCGCAAAGAAATGAATTATAATATGGTATTAATATTGCTATTGAGGATTCTTTTTTTAAAAAAAATACACTCATGTGTAATATAAAAAATTAGGCAGATCTGTCTACAGGTACATTCTGAGATATCTTGCTCATGAAAAAATATAGATGCTACACTGTTTGATAGACTACCTAAAATTAGATTTGCTAGACTCAAAGGAAATCCATTTAGTTGGATTACTTTTATTGGTTTAATATCTATCATTGAGACTTGGTGTTGTGGGCCTGTGTTCTGAGCCACTTAGGAGATCAAGGTAAGAGGAAAGCCGGCCATGACTGTTAAGTGAGTTCAAGGCTGCCTAGACAACTTAAGGTCTCATATCAAAATCTTGAAAAGGTAGGAAGAGGGCTAGTGGTGTATCTCAGCCGTGGAGCACCTGCTAGGCATACACAAAACTCTAGGGCGAATCTCTAGAAGCATAGATGTGTGCGCTCACCCCTGCATAGACACACAAAGTTCAGAGCTGTAGGTCCATTTCAAAATATAAGTGCATATCCGGGATTCAAGAGAAGTCAGATTGTCATTATGTGACTTGATTATAACCTTTGGCCAACAATAAAACTCTGTTTCTAGTCAATATTCTTGATATGTTCTACCATACTTATTTTATGAGATTGGGCCTTTTCTGACATTTCTTTCAATATGAATGGGTTTCCATTAAGCCTGCCTTAAGCCCATCTTTTTTGTGAAGCTTCCTGCCTGTGGTCCAGACAGCCTGCCCTATCCAGTCTCCCTGTGCTGAGTGTGGTAGAAGAAGCTGTAGCATCGGGCCTCATGTGTGTTCTGATCTTCCTTACTCAATTGGTGCCTGCTCCTTTTGTCTGCTCAATCAGACGGAAAAGAACGTGAAAACAGAAGGGAGGTTTTACAATTATTTTTACATCACTTTGAGAATGCTATGAAATAAAGGATGAATATTATGTCAGAATGAAACAGGAATACACCAAGACAGTAAGCCTTCTCTCCTTGAAATAATATTAGTCATGAAAGAGTTAGATAATATAAAATTAATGTGAATTAATATGAAAAATGTGAGATAAAGTTGAATAGTGAAACAAAATAACCATGAAATAAAAACAATATGAACCTATTAATGTGACCTTGAGAGGCTTCTCAAAACTACACATTTTGACTATAACTTTATATAGTTTTTTCATATATATATATTTTTCTCCAAGTGTTAGGAAAATCATGTTTTCTCAAGCTAATCCTTATAAACAGCATTCTTGTTTATTAAGAACAATTTTAAACATGAGCTGCCGATAATACTTTGAATTATCCCAGAAAGTATGGAAAAGGTAAGATATGGCATATTTATCTCTCAATTGTGATCACTTTTCTGAAATCTCCAGAGCTGGAGAGATAGCTCAGTGGTGGAGAGAAGTATTCTTTCTACCTGAGGACCTGGGTTCACTACTTAGGACCCACATTGCAGCTCCAGAACATCTGACCCCACCTCTCCTGGCCTCCGAGGGCACCAGGCAGGAACATGCTGCACAGATATACATGCTGTCAAAACACCATACACATAAAACAATAGAAAAATTGTTAAAAAATCTATTTTCCCTATCAAGTTGTATTTTTCTTCTGTCGTAGCAAATCTGCCATTAGTTTACCTTTCTATTTCTCTTCATTGCTCATTTCTCATTTAAGATTAGTGAGTGTAGCTATTGTCTTGCATGCACCTTTGTATCTGTATATTTATTATCATTGTAACTTGCTCACGTTCATACCTGAAATAAAGACATCGCCAAGAAATATAACAGAAGATACAGACACCTCAGCAAAAGTCAATCAGATAACTCACACATTATTGGTCATAATTCTTAGATCCAGAAGAGCTACACAACAGCAAAACTTAAAAAGCAGAATGGTGGGGAGTTGCTGGATGATTTTATAAACATAGAGTGGCATCTGTGCTGTTCTTGTGGCTTTCAGGTGACTGAAACAAACACACCTTTAGTGTGCTGTGAAACAAATCAATCCTCTGAGAGCTACTGGGGAGAAGTTTTGGGAGGTCAGGGGACGCTGATGCTTATCTCAGAGCTAAGCCTTTGGAGGTTAGTTCACCGCTATTAGACTGATCTTACAACTTGTAAAACAAAACATCGCGCGGAGTTAGTTCATGATTTTTTTTTTCACTTAAATGTTTGTATTTTTATTTGCTTGATTTCAGTCTAAATTTTTAATTTTTCAAAGAAAACCAATGATGAGCCAATTAAAGTCTACGGTATCAATTTTAAATTAATTTATAAATGAATTAATAAATTAATAAGAGATTAACAACATAGTTATAAATTAATAACAAACTTAAATCTCTACAAAAACAAATGTTTGTAAGGAGGTAAGAAGCATTTGATAATGGAAAGGTTGGTCTGATGTAAATGTTGTCAATAAAACCATGGAGGTTATATGACTGTTCATTGTCTATTTCTAACAAATAGAGAGACTGGCACTAGTAAGTATGCCATCTCAAAAGTCACAAAGTCACACAGTGAGGAAAAATGACCAGAACTTGGCCACTTCTTTCTTCCAATATCCTCTATATGACACAGAACATCATTAGAAATTGTGGTTAACCAATCACAAAAGAAGTCACTAGATATGCACTCACTGATAAGCAGATATTAGCCCAGAAACTTAGAATACCCAAGATACATTATGCAAAACANAAGAAAATCAAGAAGGATGACCATTGTGTGGATACTTCATTCCTCCTTAGAATAAGGAACAAAATACTCATGAAAGGATATAGGTACAGAGACAAAATTTAGAGCTAAGATGAAAGGAAGGACTATCCAGAGACTACCCCATCCGGGAATCCATCCCATCATCAGCACCAAACCTAGATACTAATGTACATGCCAGCAAGATTCTGCTGAAGGGACCCTGATGTAACAGCCTCTTGTGAGGCTATGCCAGTGCCTGGCAAACACTGAAGTGGATTCTCACAGCCAGCTATTGGATGGAACACAGAGTCCCCAATGGAGGNGCTAGAGAAAGTACCCAAGGAGCTGAAGGGGTCTGCAACCCTATAGGTGGAACAACAATATGAACTAACCAGTACCCCCAGAGCTCGTGTCTCTAGCTGCATATGTAGCAGAAGTGGCCTAGTCAGCCATCATTGGGAAGAGAGACCCCTTGGTCTTGAAAACTTTATATGCCCCAGTACAGGGGAACACCAGGGCCAAGAAGGGGGAGTGGGTGGGTAAGGGAGCAGGGTTGGGGGAGAGTATAGGGGATTTTCAGGATAGCATTTGAAATGTAAATGAAGAAAATAATAAAAAAATTGAAAAAAATTCATTATAAAAAAAGAAATGCAAGTGGATTTGTAGGGAATGGCTCTTGAATCTGCAAAAATATTTATAATTATATTCTCTGGTAAGAGAATTGGGATGGTTTAGAACTTTTCCTTTTGCTATTTGTGAACTCAAAGACATTTATACTTATTACAATTGATTTTATACTCTGAATTTAACACAAATACTAATAATCTCTGACTGTTTTCTAAAGGAAGGGGATGGGTTCTAGGCATTTTGACTTTTATCTGATTCATGGTTTTCTTTCTTAATCTTAAGAGTAGTTAAGGTAAAATCATAAGCAAAATCTTAATGCTGGAAACAAGAATAAAATAATATAGATTGTGAAAAAAAATAAGAAAAGCTCTGCTGAATCTCTGATCACCTGGGCAAGAGCTGCACAAGATCAAGATCAAGGCAGGACATCTCCCAGTGTGATGGAAGAGCCCCCTCCCCCCGAAGGCCACACCCCTAGCCGAGGAGCTATTGTCTTTTCGTGATAGTGATAAGAGGCAAATAACAAGTGGGAGGAGTCATTTTCATTGTGGGTGTGGCTCATGAGCCTGTTCATGGTCCCATACCCACATTCCTATGAATATTACTGACTTAGTAGCTGATAGGTCAAAGGCATGAAGTAGGGAGGAAAATGTGTTGTGGGCCCCAGGAGGAATGGTGTGGGAGTTGTTGGTGATATGATCAAGATACGTGGTATAAATATATATAATTTTAAAGAATTAATAAAAATATTTTCAAGGCTGTGAATTTAAGTGAAATGTAATGAAAGATTACTAGTGGAAAGATGGCCTAATCTTGTTTCTCTTTTTTTTTTTTTTATTTTTCTTAACAAACAAACATAAAGAAAAAAGAGAAATCATCAGGATATCCTTCCATACCTCCAGTGTTCAATTTGGTATTGCTTGTGTTTGTGCTTTTATGCTTTATTTGTGGCTAATTCTGTTTTTAAAACTAAACAAAAATAAAACCCCCAAACATTACTAGTCCTTTGTGATTTTCCTACATCAGGTTTTGATCATGTTCTTATCCTTTTATATCCTTCCTCCAAGTCTCCAATTCATACCCCTTCCCCCACCCACTCAACTTGGTGTCATTTTGTTTTAATCATTCAAGATCAGTTTGCAAATTTCCAGGAATTTCTGGGTGTGTGCTTGTGGAGGTTTGAATATGCTTGGCGCAGGGAGTGGCAAAATTTGAGGTGCTGCCCTGTTGGAGTAGTTGTGACCTTGTTGGGGGAACTATGGCACTGTGGCCATGGGCTTTAAGACCCTTGTCTTTGCTGTCTGGAAGCCAGTCTTTGAGCTGCCTTCAGATTAAGATGTAGAACTCTCAGCTCCTCTTGCACCAAGCCTGTCTAGATGCTGCCATGCTCCATTATCACCATGCCTTGGTGATAATGGACTGAACCTCTGAACGTGTAAGCCAGCCCCAATTAAATGTTGTCCTTATAAGAATTGCCTTAGTCATGGTGTCTATTCACAGTAGTAAAACCCTAACTAAGACACTGCCCTTCCACAGGAGACCATTACACTTACCAGGGACTATACTCTTAGAGAAAACTTTCTTGTTTTCTCCAACCAACCTGTTAGCTAGATTGAAGATAGATACTCTGAACTCTGAATGTTTAAATTCTAGGACACTAACTTGGCCCTTAAAATTGAGCCATCACATCTTAGAACTGACCAAAATGCAAGTAGAGAATAGCTCAACAACCTCTGATCTTTCTAGCAAATGATTTGTCACTGGGGACGAGAGAGCATCCTTCAGTGTAAAATGTTTCCTACTCCTTCGCCCTTTACTTAGGTAGGGTTACTTTGTGGTTAATATAATTTAGAATGTTATAGGATGTCTGTTCGTACTGTTACCTTATAAACTAGTAAATAGGTTTGCTTTCTTGTGAGCCACATTTGCATGTGAGAAATTCGCTGAGCATAACTCAGTTGAATATGAATAAAAAATTATCCTTATAAAACTACACCTATTCTAGACCATTCTTCATGACGACTTCCTTTGAGTAAGTTGATGAGGTGTTGAAATGCACACACAACTAAATGAAAAGAACTCAAACTAAGCCAAAGAGCTAAAGGTTCTTTAGGTTTACAGTGTCACACAAAACAATGCATGATGTCTGGCATTTATTTTACAATTTAGTCTTTTTTTTGAAAAAAATGTCTTATTGGGGTAAAAAGAAAAATAAATGTATGCATAAGCTCATTCTATAAGCTACCACATTTGGCTTAGATTCCAGTAATTATGTTTCTATCTCTAATATCTATTGTATAGATAAACATTATTTCTTTTCAGCCATACCACTGTAATATTAAAGAAAGCCTTTGAGGCAGATAAGGTGTGCAAAAACATTTCAATAATATCATAGGAGCTATCCCCAATGCATTACAATGGTGCTACATGTACTGTGTCTGCAGCTGTCTGTATAAACTAATGTTTGGGACATAATGAATACTAATGCTTTCAGGAGGTAATTGTTCTATTATATTCAGAGTTCAGTAGTTAGGTTTATTAATATTATGCGGTACAGTGTTTTTGGTGAGGCAATCAAGTTTTCTCCAAAGTGAGCTACTTCAGATTACAGTGTTTATTGACTATCTGAATTGTAATTATAAGAATATCATTGAATTTTCAGGTTCCTGTGGTTAAAATATTCACTTACTGTGGAGTTCAGTTTCTACTACAGAAACCTTAGAGCTAGTGACCTTCATTTAGCAACGGTGGAGTCAGGGAATGCACATTCTTCCCTGCAGCTTCTGCAATTATCAAGGCAAAACATTCTATTAGGTTCTTTAATCAATGTTTGTTTTCGACTTTCAGGCCAGCCGCTCATGATAGCATATTTAGCAACTATACGAGTAGTTTTAGGCTGCATTCAACGCCTATGGTTGCTGAGCCTTTTTCTGGTAAGGACAATATGAATTCTCTGACTCTCCCTGGGTAGACTTGACCTGGAGAGCTTAGCTCTGAGAGCTGTAGAAAGGAGAGGTGAAGTGACTTAAGGAATATCCCAGTCCCCCTCCTGACAATGCTTTACTGATCCATGCACTACAGGGATAGCCTGAGTACTGGGAAAGCCTTGATTCGCCTGGACATGACTCTAGCTCTGTCACTCTCCTATTTCTCCCTCTGCATCTCATATCCTTCTTTGAACTTTTACAGTCACGAGACTTGCAACTAATGATGGCAAAAAAAGAAGGAAAAAAATTAGCAATTCCAATCAAGCCTCAGTAGTTTCAAATCCATTTATTTAGTTGTAAAAAATTTCAACTAGTTTCAAATCAGTGACTCAATTAAAGTTAAATGGTTATTCTTTTTAGTTGTTTTGTTTCTTGATCTTCCCCCCCCCCCACCTTGGCTGCAGGTTGAGTCACTGGATTAAACTCATCTGTGTTAATACAAAAGTCTAAGCATTGATTCTCCCTCTTAACCCTTGACAAAAGAAGTGATGGAAGACAATTAGGTAATGGAAGTTGATCCTATAAAGGAAATGTTTCGGGCTGGAGAGATGGCTTTTCTGTTCACAGCACTTCTTGCTCTTGCAGAGAACCCAGCATTGAATCTCAGCATCCACTGCTGCATCACAATGTTCCAGAGGTATTGCTGGTACCTCTATTCCAAAGGATTCGATGCCCTCTTCTGACCTCCACAGGCACCAACCTCATGCATGCATGGAGACAAAATGCTCACAAATGAAATAAAGGGAATACCTATCTAGAAGAGCAAAGTAAACACTAAGTGAGCCATTGAAGAGTTTAGTGGTGATCCATATACAGATGTAAACTCCCCCAGCATGGCTGAGTCTGTACTTTGAGGAAAATCAACGAGAAACTAAAATCAATTATGATACTTCAGAAGACCCCTGATCCATGGTCATTATAATTCATCCTCAAACTTATTTATTACCAATTATTAATTAATTAATTAATTCATTCATTCATTTATACTTCTCTGTGTACACTGAGTGTGCATGTGGGTATATGTTCCAATGTGTGTGAGTAGACATATATGCCTGCCTGTATACATGTAGACTTTAAATTGACACGATCGATGTATCTTCCTCAGCCATTTTTCAGTTTATTTGTAAGGCTGGTTCTGCCCTTGTACTAAAAACAAAAACAACAACAAAAAAAAAAAAAAAAAAAAAAAAAAAAAAACAGTGATTGTGGCTTCTGTAGTCAGGCACCCT
>NC_034608.1:65719972-65728310 GCF_900095145.1 Mus pahari
GTGGGTATATGTTCCAATGTGTGTGAGTAGACATATATGCCTGCCTGTATACATGTAGACTTTAAATTGACACGATCGATGTATCTTCCTCAGCCGTGTTTCAGTATATGTGTAATGCTGGTTCTGCCTTTATATTAAAAAAAAAAAAAAAAAAAAAAAAAAAAAAAAAAAAAAAAAACAAAAAACAGTGATTGTGGCTTCTGTAGTCAGGCACCCTGCTCCAGGGATCTCATGTCTCTGTGTTCTGAGAGATGGAATGACAAGCACCTCTCACACATGCCCAGTTTTATGGGTTCTGGGGATTCAACTCTCATCCTCACTTGTATAGTGAACAGTTATCCACTGAGCTGCCTTCCAAGGAGGTATTATTTTGGAACTTTTAAAAATCAAACAACAACAAAAAAATAATATTTGATTACTAGTGACTTACAGAAGGAAAAAAAAAAAAAAAAACAAGAGGATGAAATAATAAGGTAGTGGAAGTTATGGGGAAAGCCCTTATAGAACTCTCTTAAAAAGCAGAAGATCATTTTTATATGAACTCCTGCATCTTTATCTTGTAATATTTTTCTCTTAACTGAAGGTATAGGTACTCCCCCCCCCCCAGAAACCAATCTATAAATGTACTCTGATTACAGTTTCTCTTCCTCCTCCAACTCCCCCTGGGACCTTTCTCATCTCCCTTGGCATCCAGATTTACTCCTATTCTTTCTTTCATTAGAAGATAAACATGTTTCTAAAGGATAATAATAAGATAAAAAAGGAATAGGACAAATGAACAGAAGAAAAAGAGGCAACGAAAATATACATGACATATATAACACCCAGAAAAACACATTTCTATATTCAGGAATTCTACAAAAACCCACAAAATTTGGAGTCATAATATATAATCTACCTTTTTATGTAGCTCTAAAACAATTATACATTACGTAAGTTTAAGACATGACATGAAATGCAGAATACATCCCTGAATTACTGCCAGCAGACACTAACTTTGTATTTTTCTAATTTTTTCATTTGCTGGTTATATTAAAAGAACTTTAAGAGTAGAGTCTGTATTATTTTGAAAGACAGTAGTGGTACATGACTTTAATCCCAGCACTACAGACAGACAGACAGACAGACAGATATCTTTGAGTTCGAGGTCAGCCTGGTCTACAGAGCAAGTCTAACGATAGCAGCTAGGGCTACACAGAAAACCCTGTCTTGAAAAGACAGAAATAAAAATAAAAATCTCTGTCTCATTTCAACTTCATATGCTGTACTTAAATCTACGCTGAATTTCAAGATTCTATTTTGTCAGGAGAACTTTATCTTCAAACAAAGGGAGGAAGCCAGTGGCACAAATAAATGGGACCAGATCAATTTGTAGGTGGTGGGGAAACCCTGAATGCTCTGTTTGCCCCAGTCCCCTCTGGTCCTCCTTGCTGTTGGTATCAGATTCCTTTATGGGTGTCCCTGGCAGTTTGCACAGAGTATCTAGAAAAGCTACATTAATTATGGACCAGCATAGATGTTCAGAGTCTGAGAATGGACAGGCCAAATGAAGACATAAGTCAGCCATAAAGGAGAAGAAAGTGATGTTGTTTGCAAGAAAAAAACACAACCAGAGATAATCCTATCGAATCAATAAAGTTAATTGCAGAAAGGTAGATAAAATACGTTTCCTCTCATGTGTGGTTTCTAGATTTAAAACACATGCATAAAATTATAAATATATATTATATTTAAATATTATACATTATATTTATAAAATTTATAAATTATAAATTATATATATATATGTGTGTGTGTGTGTGTGTGTGTGTGCGTCTACATGTCTGACATGAACTCAGATATCTATTGGGGCAGAGGAGAAAATGGGAGGGTAAGAGAAAGTATGAGGATGTTATCAGATAAGAACATGCTAGATATAAAATATATAGAGACCTGAAAATTTGAAAACAAAAGGAGTAATTGATAACCAAGATCTAGATGGGGAAGCACAGGTTTTTTTCTCTACTTGAATTCCATCGCGGGGATATCAGTTCATTAAGTACTATTTTTGTTCTTGAGGAAAAAGTCAACATATGGGACATTAAGAAGACTACATAGAAACATTTAAAATAACCCTGGCCTTTATTTTTCTTGTGTCTTACTAAATGTAAGAATGTTTAAATTAAAAAAAAACTGAAATAAAGTGTATCTTACATTGGATCATTTACAATTATGATTAAATATGGAGTCTAAAAACAAGAAAAAAAGATGTCTATTAGTCCTTCCTGCACATAAGATCTTTTTAAAAAGATAATTAATTCTTGAACTAATATTAAAAATATTCTAAGTGACTGGCTTAATTTGTCACTGAGAACCGATCTGTTTTCTCCTCCATTTTTGTTCCCTGCTCGCTGATCTAAAATCCTGACCTGAGACAGCCTATCAGTGAGTTCATGCCCACTGCCACCATTAGAGTCTTCTGAGCGAACTTCTGGCAAAGGCCTTAGAGTGAGTGATAAAAATTCAGTGAAGATGATGCTGAACATGCACTCTGCTTCTACCATTTGTCTCTGTGGTTGGCATGGACTAATAGGCTCAGGCAGGAGATGGGCATAGCACAAATTGAAAATAATGGAGCATTTTGAACCAAAGGAATAAGAGTGTAATAACTATAGTATGTGGGAAGGTAACAGTGAAGAGACTGGGAAGAAACACAAGGCAGGCAGATATAGACCATAGCAGCTTTCGGAAAATTATGGCTCAACACCTAAGACGCTAATGAAGATGAGACCCACCTGAGGTTTGTGACTTTACAGTAACTTCACAGTATTTTACAGCTTAGTCTGCATGTGACACTCATACACACTTATGAAGGTGGTACTCATTAACAGGTCAGGAGAAATGGCTTAAACGTTCAATGGAACAAGAAAAAATGCAATTATCATGTAAATTGTAAACTCATTGTAAATAAAAGACAAGTCATTATATTTTCACTACAGTGGGGTTCTATAGATTAGGTAGTTCTCTCTTCGACATACTCATTCAAAATTCAGAATGGAGACCTGACTGCCAATCATTGAGCAAACATACTCAGGAAACATATCCAGTGTCTATGGAGTAGGCATTTAGTGAGCCAAATTCTTCTAGCTTTGGAAAACAATAATAATAAAGGAAAGATAAACAGAAATAAGTGATAAATAGAAAACTACACTTATTCAAGGACAATGTACCTCTTTGTTAATTGTTTCATCAGAATGAAAAATGTGGGGTAGGGATAGAAAATGTCTTGAATCTGTCAGTGCTGTGACTGCCCAATATAAGGACCATGGACCATGGACCACCAGAGCTAAAGGCTGGCTTCACGTTCTCCAATATTATAAATTCTCTGGAAATGTGGAATGGATCTGTAGAGCGCCTTGCTGAGTTTTTTCTCTCTCCTCTTTCCTATGATAAAATAAACTGACCAAAATAACTCAAGGGAGAAAGGATTTGCTGTGACTCACAGTACAAGGGTACATACAGTCAGTCCATCACAATGTTGAAGTCAAGGCTATCCAGAATGGAGAGGGTGATGTATCACTGCATAATGGAGTGCAGCTTCTTCTTTTGCCACTGACACAGAAAATCCTAGCCAGGGAAGTAATGCATTCAATACAATCTCTGACACCTGTGCCTATTGACCCATCTTCCAGGTGATTCTGGATTCTGTCAAACTAACAGTTGGTCCTAAACCCGAGACACGCTTGTCTAGTGGCAGGAATTCTATATCTGAAAGGCTTCACAGAAAGTACCTCAGCCGTGTATATTTGTTTTTTTTTTTTTTTTTTTAATACTATAATATGTCTAAACCTTACAACGTGCTTAAAGAATTTTAAATTTTGAAAGACTTCGGGTTTTGGAAATTTAGATTAGACCTGATTAAACCATATTACTAGTTTTCTAGCCATTTAAAAAAACAGTGTTGTATTGGGTGTGGTAGCGTGTGCCTGAAATGCCAGCAATGGGCAACATAAGGCTGGGGCATCAGAAGACTGATGGGTCGGAGACTATCCTAGGCAGCATGGCAACGAGGAGAGGAGAAGAAAGGACAGGAGGGGATTGGAGGGGAAGGGAGGGGAGGAAAGGAGGAGAGATTAGAGGAGGGGAGGGGAGAGAAGAGGAGGGGGAAGGAGAGGGGATGGGATGGAGAGAGCAGAGGGGAGGAAAGGGGAGAGGGAATAGAGGGGAGAGCAGAAGAGGGGAGGGGAGGGGAGAGATAATGGAGGGAGGGATAGACAAATACTAAAGGAAAGAGTGTACTAATTCTATGAAAATATAAGATGATAGATACTTCAGAAGAAAGAGAAAATGACGAATGGCAGGAATTGAGCCCATCTAGTAGAAAACACAAAGAATAAATGAAAGTAAGTTTCACATGCTCCACTATGTTCATAGCAGCCCTATTTATAATAGCCAGAAGCTGAAAAGAACCCAGATGTCCCCCAACAGAGGAATGGATACAGAAACTGTGGTACATTTACACAATGGAGTACTACTCAGCTATTAAAAACAATGAATTTATGAAATTCTTAGGCAAATGGATGTATCTGGAGGATATCATCCTGAGTGAGGTAACCTAATCACAAAAGAAGTCACTTGATATGAACTCACTGATAAGTGGATATTNGCCCAGAAACCTAGAATACCCAAGACACAATGTCCAAAACACAAGAAAATCAAGAAGAAGGAAGACCAACTTGTGGATTCTTTATTCCTCTCTAAAATAAGGAATAAAATACCCATGAAAGGAGTTGCAGAGACAAAGTTTGGAGCTAAGTCGAAAGGATGGACCATCCAGAGACTGCCCCACCCGGGGGTCCATCCCATCATCAGCCACCAAACGCAAACACTATTGCATATGCCAGCAAGATTTTGCTGAAAGGACCCTGATATAGCTGTCTCGTGTGAGGCTATGCCAGTGCCTGGCAAATACAGAAGTGGATGCTCACAGTCATCTATAGGATAGAACACAGGACCTCCAATGGAGGAGTTAGAGAAATTACCCAAGGAGCTGAAGGGGTCTACAGCCCTATAGGAGGAACAACAATATGAACTAACCAGTACCCCCAGAGCTCAGAGCTCGTGTCTCTAGCTGCATATGTAGCAGAAGATGGTCTAGTTGGCCATCATTGGGAAGAGAGGCCCCTAGGTCTTGTAAACTTTATATGCCTCATACAGGGGAATGCCAGGGCCAAGAAGTGGGAGTGAGTGGGTAGGGGAGCAGAGCGAGGGTGGGGCGTATAGGGGACTTTTGGGATAGCATTTGAAATGTAAATGAAGAAAATATCTAATAAAAATTTAAAACATTAAAAAAAGAACAAGTTATTTCTATATTTACTATCATTTCTAGTTGTTTATTACTGGAGCAACTGGTTGTAATGTATAGAATATCTGTAATAAATTTTTTAACAGTTAATTAAAAAAAAAAGAAAGAAAGAAAGTTTCAAGCTTACAGGAGAGTAATTCGTCACAAGGAACTTGGAAATAGACCTGGGCGTTTTCTCTAGTCTCTTCTACTCTGTAAGTGCGCTGTCCAGTAGCCCAGTAAATATTAGGAAGTGAAGAACGTTCAGCTGTCCTACATTCCTGAGTAATCGTTTTTTACCAGGGCAATTACATTGTGCACATCTGGAAATTGGTGTGGGCAAGGAGGACAGGTTATGTGAAACATGGAAGCTCTCCATTAGGTACAAAGAAATCATTGAGCTCAGAGGAGTGGCTCTCTTGATCAGGCATCAAACTGCACAGAAAATCCTGCCCGTCAATAGTCAAAACAAAACATTTCAAAATTTAGAAATGTAACTGGAAATGTTAATATTACAAAAGTTGCACAATGTCATGTGTATATACATGCACATATGTAGAATATATTTTAATAGCTTTAATAAATTTCTGGTATTAGGGATCTATATTATATGGAAACATTTCTTTTGTTAATTTTGTGCAAATTCAGCGTTAACACCATTAAAACTCTAAATGAGCACTTCTAGTGTGCAAATGCCTGCTAAGATTAATACACAAAACTGTGATATCTCTCAACTGTCTCATTAACATGATAACAGGCCCAAAGGAGTTTCAAATCCCTTAACACAGAAAAGACATATATCCTCCCATTTTTTGTTCATTCCACCATAAAAATGGAAATTAAACCACATAAAAAATCTTTCAAAAATATCAAGGGTCCAATCCAGATACATAAAATACTTTTTTTAATATTAAACTACGCAAGCCTTGTTTCGATGTTACTAAGAAACTGACTGATACCCAGAAAAAAACCAAGAGGCCTCTACAATTAGTTTCTATTTTATCCCAAAGCCTACACATATTTCTGGCTGTTGAAGAAATCAAGAAATACTGAATTGTCTACTATATTAAGCTATCTGTTTTCTGGAGAGACTAAGAACCATGTGCAGGCAAGAGATGGACTTTCAGAAATCTAATTGTACATTTGCTTTGAAAAAATGTTCCTTAAAGCCAAATATAATGCTATTGCATAGAATCCTTTTGTGGTCTAATAAGGAAGAAAATAAAAACAATTTATGCTTTGGTTATGGGAGCTATGCTTTACGATGTCACTGCATGGTGACAACTTCTTGTCCTCCTGTCAGTGCCTGTCCTTTAGACCATACTGCAGAAAAGCAATTTTCTGCCTCAAAAGCACTCTATTTTTTTAAAGTTTGTCTCTGGGCAATTTTCAGGTCTACTGGAGCTGTGTGACTGTATACAGATGAGAAAGACCCAAAATAGGGCAATTTATTTGATTCCTCTTCTTCAAAACATTTAGCTGAGATTGCACATCCAACAGCGAAAACCCAAAAGGAATATTCAGTAGTGACCCCCAACGACATATATCCCTGTTGTAATTTTGCATTAAACACAGTTTCTAAATAAAATGGATAACCTCCAGTTGCCAGTTGTTTAATGTAAACCTTTGACTTCTACATCCTTCTTGGGATATTAAAAAGCTGGATTTTCTACTACTGAAAACATGGAGGCAAACCCCCAGAAACAACGTAGTTTAAGACCATGTACTGGCTAATTTTGTGTCAACTTGACACAGCTGGAGTTATCACAGAACAGGAGCTTTAGTTGAGGAAATGCCTACATGAGATCCAGCTGTAAAATATTTTCTCAATTAGTGATCAAGGGGGAAAGGCCGCTTGTGAGTGGTGCCATCTCTGGGCTGGTAGTCTTGGGTTCTATAAGAGAGCAGGCTGAGCAAGCCAGGGGATGCAAGTCAGTAAAGAACATCCCTCCATGGCCTCTGCATCAGCTCCTGCTTTCTGACCTGCTTGAGTTCCAGTCCTGAATCTTTTGGTGATCAACAGCAGTATCGAAATGTAAGCGGAATAAACCCTTTCCTCTCCAACTTGCTTCTTGGTCATGATGTTGTGCAGGAATAGAAACCCTGACTAAGACAGACAGCATGTGGAGTTCTCAGAGGAAGGGACCGCTTAATTTTGAATGCTCTGTTTATTGGTTATCTTGGTTGAAGAGGAAAAGGGCAGCTTGATTCAAACACATCTTCATGAAAGGTTCAGCTGCTGGTAGCTTCCCACTTAGCAATGCCTGGAGAGACCACAGTCAAAGCCCCCCTTATGTAACACTACCTAACACCATACAGAATGCGTCTCAACAATCTCTTACTATAGTAAGACAACAAGATTGCCTACAATAGTGCCTGGTCAGAGAACTAATTTAAAAGTTGTCAGATTTTAGACAACCCTGCCATTGTGTTTTTTTTTTTTTTTTTTTTAAGTATATGGCCTTGGATAATTTTAAATTCATTAACTCTGTTCATGCTAAATTATCTTCCTCATTTCTTTATCAGCTGTGATGTCATCATCACTAGACCTTATTTGTGTTCTTAAATCTGGTTTTATATCTCACACAGTACAAGAAGCAGGTGATGCTAAAAATGTTCTTGCTAATCAACTAGCAAACTGTGGCCAGAATTTCAGATATTTCAATTAGATAGATGTCATGATTATAAACATACAGGTAAGCAACCTCCTTAGGCTAGCATTTGCTCCCTGCGTATTTCATTATCATATATATATATATATATATATATATATATATATATATATATGTGTGTGTGTGTGTGTGTGTGTGTGTGATATAAGTCTGTTATGTTATTCTCTTTCTTGCTTTCGTTCTTTGTATGTTGAAAATATGGAGAATCCCAGAGTTGCTTGTTTATGTCAACTGATTCTTATGGTAAGTAGAAAAAAGAAGAAGAAGAAGAAGAAGAAGAAGAAGAAGAAGAAGAAGAAGAAGAAGAAGAAGAAGAAGAAGAAGAAGAAGAAGAAGAAGAAGA
>NC_034608.1:65730299-65749055 GCF_900095145.1 Mus pahari
TATATATATATATATATATATATATATATATATATATATATACATATACATGGCAGATCTGAGTGTGATGCATTATCCTCTCTATTTCTGTCTACCCATTTAAAAGCAGTGCACCTGAAACAAATCAGTAGAACCATAAAGAGGAACCACAGCTCACACACAGATCATGATTTGAGTAATTAAGGGTTGTTTGGCTAATCAATAGAGATTCACAGTGTTTGGCTTCAAGCAACATAGGAACAGAAGGTAGGGGTGACCCACTTCATTCTCAGTAGATTTAAAAAAAAAAAAAAGAATCAAAAGACAATTCAAGAAGTTACAGCGGCAGTGCTCTTGATTTCTGACTTTTCTTCACACTATCTAATTATGCAAGTTGCCCCCCACCCCACTGTGGATCTTCTAAATGATGGAAAACATTTCATGCAGTGGCTGGAGACATCAGTCAGGCCTCAGTGGTCATTGAGTACTGACAGGGTAAGGCCCCACTGCAGGAGGCTGCAGGATTCCTTTTAGTTTCTTTAAAAGTAATGCTGTGGTGGTGTCAATCAGATGTTATCAGGAGGAAACGGGAGGAAGCCGGGTGATGCATAAATTTACCTAGCTTGAAATCTTTTCTTTTGGGGAGAAAAAAATAGTCGAGCTTTGTGGGCTCATTTGCATTGGTGGTGTACTTTCGGACAATATATTTCATTTTAGCATATGTATGCACATGAAATCAAAACTCCTCCTAACCATGCAAGGCATGGAATGTAATCACCTTTACCTTCACAGGAAAGCAAGAGTTGACTTTTTTTTTTTTTTTTTTAATCAGCATGCATGTCTGAGGTATACACATAATTCAAATGACTTTTCTGTAAGTACCTTTAAAAAAATATTCAAATAACTTGATGCTTCTTAAGACAGCAGAAACTGCCTATCAGGAACTTCCTTGTCCACTTTCAAAACCCTGAGATGCTTTGGTGTTCAAACTATTTGCCTAATACAGTGTGTTCAATACATGCTTGTAAAGTGTCAAAACAGACAGACAGTTTGGGTCAAATGCTTCTAGAAGCCATCTGACTCCTATCTTTCGTGGACTGACTAACCCATTCCACTTCTAACTGAATGAAAGTCTGAGATTCTGTTCCTGCTGTTGGTGCGACTTTTCTGCTTATTTTCGAGGGATCCCTCATTCTCCCAGTACCCAAGGTTGTGTGCTATCTGTCATCGTTCTCCTTAGGCTCATCTTAAATGTCCAATACTTCCTTTTTCCTTGACCACTATTAAAATCCAAAGCCAAGTTCTAATCCTGCTATGGAAATATATCGTTCGGAACCATTATTTCTATTCCTTTCAAACACAAAATAACACAAAATCATGTTTCCTATCATAGGCATTCTATGGTTCAGGGTCCATAGTCATCTGGGATGGGAATTGTAGTTATAGGAGTATGGACACATAAATACTCCTGGCCTTGGGCCCCAATGCTTCGTTCCCTTGTTCTTTTTCATAACCATCTTTTCTAGGCTTTAGTCAGAGAGGGTCCCTGTGTAAGTGTCGCCTAGTGGTCAAATGCATGTGCTACAACAATGGTCTAACTTGTACCCTGCTCATTAGCCCCCTCCTCCACTTCTCCCTGCGAGAGAAATACATTTGGTGATTCGGTCTCTTTCTTCCTGTAACACCCTCCTCTCTTCCAGCCTCCCATCCAAACACTCCACATTATGCAAAGTTAAGCTGGGACGTAAATTCACTGTGAAATAGTTTCCTGTGACACACCGCCCCTGGCTATGTTTCTTCAGATAGCACTAACAAGTTCCCTAGTTATTATTCAACCAACACTCCATAGGTTATGCATTGTCCTATGTTCTGAGTGCCAGCTATTTAATTTGGAAGGCCTAGTCAAGATGAAATGGAGGACATCTGTGAGCCTATCAAGATGACAACAAGAGAGCACTAAAGCAAACGTGGGGCTCTGTGTAAAACGCTCTGAGACTGCTCGGTTATCAAACATAGCTGTGCAAGGCCAACTCATTTGTTCTTGTATATCATTATTAGTTACTCAAATACATAACTTACAGTAGATATCATGTTCATTCTGGATCCTAAGTACTCTAGTGCAAACATCTGATATTTGCTTTTTCCACTGGAGTATTAACTACTACAGAGTAACTATACAATAACTCAATTGGTATGCAATTATACCATGGCTTGCAAAGCAATATTGTCATTGGAGTTGGGACAATTCTGTTGGAAAATGTTTATAACAATATAATATAAAATAGAAATGTATACTTTGTCCCTAAAAAGAATGACAATTCTGCAAGCCATATATGTACTACATGGTTTTGAAGCAGTAATTACATCATTTTAATTTTAAAGATACGTATGTCATTAGTTTATAGAAGTCATTTTACTGTGAGTGGGTTTTTTTTTGTTGTTGTTGTGGTATTGTTGTTTTGTTTTGTTTTTGAATAAAGCTCCATTATAACTCAATGTGCCTGTTAACGCAAATCATGCCATATTTCTCACCACTGCTAGTCAAACTACAGCACATGTCCTGGACCAGTGCATTAGCTTTTGGAGAGTCATAGAAAGTACAAAGAGAAGAGAGGAGGAAGCAGCAGGTGAGAAAGGGCATCAGGATAAGCAGTCTCCTCTGGCCAGCATTTTCAGAAGCTTCCAAAGGGGACCCAAAGTGTCAGGCTTCCCTTGTCACATGTCTTAACTTGAATGCTTGAACCAGAGTGATTGCAAAGCACTGCAGATCCTCTTATTGGATGACGTTCAACACATGACACAAGATGGCATCACTCTTAGAACTAATAAAAAATAAGTGGAAAGACGTTCCTCCAGAGAGACGGTCTGTTCATCTTCATTCATCCTTTCAAAGTGCTTCTCTCTCAGGGTGACAGTGCTAAGTATGGCCTATAAATCCATCTCTGGCTTGCCTTCTGACAGTTATAGTATATTGTAGATTATGTTGCCCTGAGCCATGCTCTAGACTAACCCTTGCTAAAACTATTACTGTAGATTTTTTTTAGTACCTCCAACAAAAATGTCACCTTTGAAGTTATTTTCCTGCCAAATTCAGACCGCATTAATCTTGCTTTCATAGGTATTTGAAGTTTAGGTTTCCCCGAGTTCAAATCATTTCTCACGATACTAAAATAAAAATCAAGCTATATAACTTAGATGTATCAGTAGCAGTTGGAAACTGACTAAAAATAGCCTTGAACATCACTTTAAAGTGTGAAAATGGCAATTGAAATGGAGGAAAACCAAGGGAGAAATTTCCTTCTATAACTGTGTTGTTACAGGGATGTCTATAGTTTCATGTGATTCCCAAAAATGTTTAATTGTCTCACACTTTCTTCAGACGTCGCTGAATTATCAGCTGATTTTATTTTGCGAGTGCTTTGTAAAAAGTTCCTTTTAGTATAATGACTTCGGAAATGTTTCATTGTAAAGAAATTTGCATAAAACTCATTTTAGGTTTCTTCCCACAATCAGACACAGGGACCAATCTGGGCATTGTCTGGATGACAGAGGCACAAACTCCTGATTTGAAAGGCAGGAGTTGAGTTGATTTTTTTTTTCCCCCTCTATTTTGTTTTCAAGATGACCACATACTTATCAAGCTTTATAATAACTTTTTTTTTTGTTACACTTTCAGGTATTCTAAAAGTTACCTTTTTCTTGAAGAAGCATTTGTGTAATTATTTATCAAAAATGAGATATAGTAGAAATTCTTCTGTTCAGAATGCCATGAGAAATTGGAGGTAATCATGAACATTCAAATGCAAGCTGCTCTTCTCTGGACACAGACAATGAAATGCTAGATAAAGAGAGCGGTCGGAAAGTACCAGCAGATTGCTTTTATTTTCACAATGGGAGTTGAAACAAAACAACCATTTTCATGTGCACTGGGGGGAAACTGACTTGAAAGTCTCGGCAGCGCTTCGAAAGTCAGACAGTAGAGTTCGGGATACAGTAATTCACTTCAGACACTTGTCTAAGCTCAAGTAATATAAAACATGAGAGGTGACGTGACATTAAAATGAAAGGTGAAATTGAAATGAAATATAGAATAAATGTTTCTGTGAAAGAGTATAAAAGGAAACACAGCAAGATATAAATTATTAGGCAATTCATCCAAGGAGCTCTTTGCAACAGAATGGAAAATGTCTATATTAATTAATCAATGAGTTAATTAAGAAGAGGCAATGAAACATTAGAATTTTGTGTTTGTAAACAGGCTGAGCAAATTGTTCCAACTTCCAGTTCTTCAATAAAGACATTTAATGGGGCCCAGTCTGATAAATATTACTTTTTTGTCTTAGCACACCTCTATATGTCTTAGAAATACTGATCTAGATAAATTCACACACACACACACATGCAAAAGCAAATCCCACACACACATATGTATGCACACATGCTTGCACACACACACACACACACACACACAGTGCCAAAGTTGTCTCTGGTTACTCAGTTAACATGTAAATTCCCTTTCTAACATTCTCCTGGGTGAATCGATAGAGTGGATTCATTTCTTACCAATGTACACAAATATGTCTATGAGAAGTACACTAAATATCACAGAGATGAGTAGTTATTCTAACCCCTAACATAGATCAGTGTTGGTTCAAAGCTTCCGCTGAAACTGAAAGACACTTGCCTTTAGCTGTAAGTAGTGTCCTTGCATGTATGTAAGGACAATAGCATCCATGATAGGCTTTGGTACCCAGGCATTGGTCTAGAGGATTCTCTTTGCAAGTCTAGGCTTTGATAACTATCTCACCTTTGCATGAATGGGATTTGAAGCTGAACATCTGGAAGAAGACATATTTACTAGTCATTCCATAGGTCTTTTGACTTCAAAGAGAAGCGATATCATAAATAAAGTTTATTATCTGTTTCTATGGTGTTTGGTAGAAATCTTATGGAGTATTTTATAGACTTGAAAGCCATTTATAATAAGGGACCCATGAAAACATGCAGACCCTCAAGCAAGATGAAAATTATCTCCATTTTCACTTTCGAATCTTAAAAAAGCATAGTCAAATTAATGTGTTGTATATTAAAAGTTCTACTTGTAGGTTAATTCTGGAATGTAGCTTGCAGTTAAATGACATGGTTTCTTTCTTATCCATGTATACATATATATTCATTTTTAATATTGTCCCTGCTGTATTTTTGACCAAGAAAAATGAAGCTTCCATTTTTGGGCTTTCCATTATAAATCGATATTCCCAGCTAAAATGCTGAATTTTACAAACCCACTGATTTCCATATTGGTGAGATTCATGGTTCATCCAATCTAGTTAGGGAATTATCTCCCTGTTATGTGGATCCCTATACTTGACCTGTCTTTGCCCATCATTTTTTTCCTCTTGGACCTACCCCACATTTCTCTTTTGTTTGTTCTGGTTAAAAGGCAAGTAGAAAGGGTGGAAAACAAAAATAACAGCGACAAACAACAACAACAACAAAGAATAACAGAGATAGGGAAAGGAAGTAACCAGGCTTGTGAGGAAAGACCAAAAACCAATGAAAAATTAATAGGAAAAAGAAAATAATTAAGAATTTATGCAAGCATAGGAAAAAATTGCAGTCATCAATTCCATTCTATTTTTCTTCTAGAAATGTATTCTGCTACAGATTTCTAAAAAGATCCTTTAAAGATTCAAAAACAAAAGCAAATAACTCTTTTTCTATAGAACATTATGTAGTGAGAGACATGAGCATTCCATTTGCAATAATCCTGCACACACACACACACACACACACACACACACACACACACACACACTATAGTGTCTTGGGCCAGTGGTTCCATTCCATCTGAACAGGACAGTCCCCTGGGCATATAGGAGAAATGAAAGGCAACATCCTAGAGTGTTCACCCTACATACCGCTCTACCATCTCATGACACAGCCTTCATTAAGGGCACAGCAGCCACCTTGTGAGATGCTAAAGCTGCCCATGCCCTGATCTTACACTTAATACCTCCAAAACACTGCGAAATCTTAGTAGGCAGTTCATCCTGGCATCACAAATGGTCCAAATCAGGCTGCTGAGCTCCTTTTCTCCTCGGTTAGCATCATCTAATTGTCCATTCTTACGGTATCTACCTCTGAAGCACACAGTCCTTGCAATCGTTGTGTATTTCAGAGTTTCCTAAACTGTTCTCATTTCCAACCCTTTTGCCTGATAAATCCTTTCATGACTTGGAGCACAGAGAAACAGAAAACAATTATCCAAATTCAGCACTTTCAAATGATAAACCATGAAGAGGTCTTAAAATGATTGTTTGATATCCATATAATTTTATCATTTATTAATGGTGAGAGTAAATTCCTATGCCAATAAAATAGATATGACTATTTTGACATGAAACATTAAAAGTGGGCAGGTTATTTGAAACTGAGGAACACACTATATATTTAATATTTTCCGGGTGATAGTGTTTTTATTTTTCAATCAAAATTGAGAAGACTGCTTCATAAAATATATTCACAATATATAACATATCCAGTTATATATTGACCCTATATGGGGTCAAATAACATGATTTAAGATGCTATGGTATCCCCAGAGCTGTGTCTCTAGTTGAATATGTAGCAGAGGATGGCCTAGTCGGCCATCAGTGGGAGGAGAGGCCCTTGGTATTGCGAAGATCATATACCCCAGTACAGGGGAATGCCAGGGTCAGGTTAGGGGAAGTGGGTGGGTTAGGGAGCAGGTGGGGGGGAGGGTATAGGGGGCTTTGGGGATAGCATTTGAAATGTAAATGAAGAAAATATCTAATTTTAAAAAAGAGTTTAAAAAGATGCTATGGTATATTATAAATACTACCTTTCTTGATCTCTGAAATTTGGGGGATCCTCATTATGAACTAAAGGTGAATTCATTTTTGAAGAGGCTATGCTTCAAAGGAAAGTGGGAAGCCTTAGTAAAGTAAAGTTAAAAATCTTAATTTGTCTCCCTCTCTCTTCTCTCTCCTACCCGGGCCCTGTGTGGTGTGTGTTTGTGGGAGTGCACGTGTGCGTGTGTGACACACACTCTTTTCCCCTCTCCTTTTAAAGCCGTTTTCTTGCTGCACAGGTTAGTTTAGCGCATACTATGTAGCCAAGGATGACCTTGACGTCCCGATGTGGATCCTCCTGTGTCTATCTCTTGAGCACATTGGTGCAGCTCTGGTGCCTGAAGTTATGTTTTCCTCACGTCGTACAAGCACCTGTCAACTGAGCTGCTTCATCCCAAACCCCGGATTCTTCACCTTTCTGTGCTACTTAACCTTAACTATTTCTTTAAAATATCCCTCCTGATTGCCAGTACTCAGAACAATGTAGTCATTTAATGCAAGGAAAATCCCACTTTAGTGTTTTGTTCTGTCATAGGCTTTGAATTTTGTTGTTGTTGGTTTCTTTTAGAGACATCTTTAGTAACCCCTTTCCTGCTGCCATTTTGAAGAATAAACATATATTTTTACTTCTTATTTGGCTTTCTTTCTTTTTTTCTTTTTTTTCTTTCTTTTTTCTTTTTTTCTTTCTTTCTTTCTTTCTTTCTTTCTTTCTTTCTTTCTTTCTTTCTTTCTTTCTTTCTTTCTTTCTTTCTTTTTTTTTCTATACAGGGTTTCTCTATGTAGTCCTGGCTGACCTAGAACTCACTATGTAGACCAGGCTATTCTAGAATTCAGTTGCCCACCTGCCTCTGCCTCATGAATACTGGGATTAAAGACATGCACCACAACTTCCTGGCAAAAGAATCTCTTAAAGCAAATGTTAAAAAAAAAATACAAATAAAAATAAAGTCACAGGCCATGAGGAGAATTCCTCTTCCTTGTACTTCAGTTAGAAATCTTATCAAGCACTTGCTGGGATTAAAGACATGTTCTACCACAGCTTGGCTGTAGATTTGTATGTCTATTATCAACTCACTGCTAAACATTTTAGGTGAAAACACATTAGGCTCCTCATCGTTTGGAGAGATGTGATGGCCTCTCCAGTCCAAAAGGAGATAATCACTTCCTTTGGCTTCTGCCAACTTTTCAAATAGTCCATCTAAAATGTTAACTACACCACTAACTTCCAGAATGAATAGTTCTGGTTTTCAGAGTCTCCTTAATAAACATGATTGATAGAGCAAGGTATTAGCATGGTTCAAGTGTAAAATTTGACCCATGTAACATTCCACTCATGCGGTCATTGTAGAATTCAGGATGCCACTCTAGAGCTCTGTCTTCAGCAACATGATTATTGAGTATGCACAAGCCACAATGATGCTTCTCAAAGATCTTACTCCCCTACCTCCCCTACTCGTTGTGATCTCTGTAATGTTTCCACAATGCCTTAAGAAGACAAACTGGCAGCAATTGCTCAATCACCTCATCTTCCATTTCTTCCTAGATAAGTATAACCTGTTTTCCCCTTCGATTGAAATGGTGTAGGTATTAAGCAGATCTTCCACACATTGTTGGCATTCTTCAATTTTATTCGTTATTTTTTATTTAATTAACATACAGACTGATTACCTTTTCTTAAACATCTCACATGCTATAACATGTCTTAGGATCATACATTAATCTTATTCATGCATTACCTTAGATGTTTCCAATGTAAATATATCAAATTATCATGAAAAGTGTTTCCAAATGTGTTAATGTATTGAGTTAATTTTAACTAAAAAAGAATTATGTCTTTAAAAACAACTATGCTGATTTTAGTGCTTAAGTAATTATTATAACTCATTATGGAGGAAAAAGGCATGCTTTTAATATAACCACAAGTTTTCTTCTATATCTAATAAGAACAGAATATTTTGATATCCACATGATAAAACAATATATAATTGCTATTTCTAAACCATCTGCTGAGGGGGACTGGAGAGATGGCTCAGTGACTGGAGAGATGGTTCAGTGTTTGAGTATTTATTGCTCTTAGAGAAGACATAAGTTTGGGTCTAACATCCATTTTGGGTAAGTCATAACTGTCTGCAACTTTAGTATCATAGAAATCAACATTGTCTTCTTAACTCTGTGGACAGCTGCACTCATGAATGCATCATCAGAGTGATGCACCTATGTCCATACCTCTATCTAGATAGAGACCTACTGAGACAGAACTGTGATATAACATTCTCAAATTCCTTGTTTTATGTATAATTTAAGTCCATTCATTTATTGGTAATATTAAAATTTGCTTGCTAGCTAGGCAGTGGTGCTTCATTCCTTTAATCCCAACACTCAGGATGCAGAGGCAGGAAGATCTATGAGTTCGAGGCCGGCCTGGTCTACACAGTGAGTTCCAGGACAGCCAGGGCTACACAGAGAAACCCTGTCTAAAAATTATTTGCCATCTTGCATCTGGAAAAATTCAAATATGGGTGAATAAATCAGATTAACTGGGACCTAATGACCACATATATACCTATATCAAAAAAATTTAAAGGGCAGCAAAGATCTTTAATTGCACAGGAGCAAAACTTTATTCTTCTTATCTATTACTTTTAAAATTTCCCATTGAAAAATAGCAAAGCACAGAAATCCCAATAACTATAATAAAGCAAGTTCTAGGTAGTAGGCTCTTCTTTCAAACCAGTTGTAATAATAGGGTACCAACACACCCATCTTGGGATATTGTTCATAATTCTGCAGTATATTTGGATATCTTCTTAAAGGCCTTGGATTTTCATTGAGTTCCAAATAAGGACTTGTTAAACACACAAAGTTCATAGCAGATTTCTATAGTTATCGGATGAGGTTTGATCTGTAATTATGTGTTATAGTGTTAAATACTGGCCCCCAAGGTCTAGTTACCCTCAGCGATGAGGAGATCCTTATGTATACCAAGTGATGCTGTGTAACTTAGCTCCTTAATTGGAAATTAATTATTGGTTGAATGAAGAAGCTTACAGTCTATGCCTGGGCAGAACAGTGGTCGGTGGAGTTTCTGTTCTAGACTCGAGGTCTGAAGGAGGACATGAGAAGGGGGAGAAGAGAGAGAGAGAGGAGAAGTTGCTATGGGGTGAGAGATCTTGAAAACTGGCCATTAGGGTTGGCCAGTCAGAGTAAGAGTGGCCAAGGTGGAACATGGTAATTCATATCTCAGTTTACTGATAGGCAAGTAGATACTAATAGCGTACAGGGTAGATATCTGCCCGACTCTACTCCCATTTAAGGCTTATTATATATAAAAAATTTGCATGTTTTATTTGGGAACTGAATGATCAATGGCAGGGTAGAAAAACCTCAATTGAGTTTATTACAACCATTATTACATTGACTGATAAGTAGTAAGGACGAACTGAAGGCAGACTACATCTTGGGCTATATGTGACATAAGTTCATTTTTACCTAGGACTTACTTATTTTAGAAGTAATCATAAATTGTTAATTTTACATTTGGGGGAGGCATTTAAATAATTAGCTCTTCTACTCTAAAAGTAGTTTGACAGAGAGGAAAAAAAAAAAAACAACAACAAACAAACCCTGGTATCAGTCAAAGGAAAGAGATTACATGGTATGCCCTGGTGCTCCACACAGTGGTGATATTCCTGGTTAGGACAGTGTGGGTTGACAGAAGGAAGGACCACAAGTCTTCTTCAAATCTAAATACTATGTTTGAATTATTCTACTTAAAGCATACAAATGTTTTCACAAAAATACATTCTTTTCCCAAACCTGGTAATAAATGAGTTTTTTTGCCTATGTGCAGTTTGGAAAACCATGGTGTTATATTACCCTTGATTCTCCCCATTACCATATGTGAAAAATGGTCATGAACCAAGTACTGCCGTTGAAATCCTACAGACAAGGTTGCCCTGTAAGTGCCTGTGGCTTGCTTAGCAGTCTGTGGGAACTCAATTAATATTAATGAATGAATATTTGCTGATGCTCTTCTATGGATATTGTGTTAGCGAGGTAGTTACTTGGCATGGTGATTTCTCCAACTTTTGATATTTAAATACCGTCTACAATCTGGTTCATGTTTGCAGAGTGAACTGTGCTTAAGTATGCCCAAATGTGATGAGGTATTGAATTTTTCTGTTTCTTTTGCATATATAGTTTTCCTTCATTGATTCTACTCTAAAAAATACAGATAAAGGTATAAAAACTTGTATGAAATGTACTATCCTGAAGCCCCCATATCTCTCTCTCTCTTTCACACACACAAACACACACACACATATGTGTATATGTATATATACACATATATAATATACATATGATATACATATATGTATATAATTTACATATGATATACACACATATCTATTTATCTATATCTATATAATTATATAACTATATGTCTACATATATATATCTATATATATAAATATCTATATATCTATATATCATCTATATGTCATCTATATATCATCTATCTATCTATCTATCTATCTATCTATCTATCTATCTATCTATCTATCTATCATCTATCTATCTACCAGGTAAACTTTCTTTTACATTGCAACTGTTTTCCATGGGATAATCCATCAATATTTGCAAGGCAAGGTCACTTTTAATGCCATGGAAAATTGGAAAAAAATTGAGTGGGAAACTGTCTATGTTTACTGATTCTGCCAGAGAGCAGACACTGGAGATACAAGAGGGATAGGTTGTCATGGCCCCTTATTCCCAGTTCTGACCTATAAACAGCCAAGGAGAGAAAATGTTTTCCTCCCGTAATGTGTACAAAGTCCAATACAAAATACTAAAGTATGTATATCCTTCAAGAGAGCGACATGATTGCTTGCATTTGCTTTGAAAACAGCTTCCGCAAAGCAGACACACAATAGGCAGACTCGAAAGGGGCCTTAGATTCTGAACATAGCTTCTGTAAAATTAATTAATCACTTTGAGGATTTAGCAGGAGGAAATAGCCATAAACATCTTATACTCTCAGTTGGTGGCTGGAGGTAGACAGAAATGACAATTTTGTTTAAAAATGAAAAGGGGAAAGGGAAGAAACGGAGATTCAGAATAGAGATATATGTGTTTGAGCCAAACAGAAAGAACCTTTTATATCTACATGTGGCCCACAGAGAAGTAGAAGGAGAAAAGGGTGAAAGATTAATAAGGAGAATATTTTTTTGCATTTTCTATCATCTATGTGAATTATTACCTAGATGCTTCATATGTCCTAAAAGAAAAACTGTGATGAATAAATAAACAGCCCTCGAAATCTTCAATAGGGTGTTTTACCTTGCAGGGAATATTATCATTGGCTTTTGATACAATTTCTGCTGCAGGGAAAGACTTTCAAAGCTTAGAATGCTGAAGCATCGCCACGCGCTCAAAGACCCCCTGCCAAGCGCGTCAAACTAAGAAATCTCTCTGAACTTGTCGAATTAAAAGTCGTCTCCCTTCCTCGCCAACCCCTGCATGAGCTGGGAAGCTCTGTCCTCATTTTCTTTAGGCCCCTCCATGATAAACAAATGGATCCTGGAGCGTCTTTACTCTTTACAGCCATGCAATTAAAATTCTTTTAAAAAATGTAATTGAAGGCAATGAATTTCAAAAGGCACTTCGAGTTAACAATGAGTCCAAACAGTTGGAGTGGGCCACCTCCAATTGTGTCGCGGAGGTGAAAACAAGCCAGCTTGTTAAGAACTGGAAGTGTCCTTTTCTGTTGTTTTTATTATTTTGATTGTACATCAAGAGGTTGTTCTAAACTTAAACATCTCAGCAGGATTTATGGTTTCTGGAACGTCATAAGACTTAATTACTCAGACTGCAAAGAGAAGTGCGCTATTAAAATATGAACAAAGCCACGTGAGATCCCTGCTTGGTGCAAATCATTATTTATCTATCCCGCACGCAAATTAAAGGAGTCTAATTTGTGTTTGCATTTTTACACAGCACACTCCAATCCCCCCCCCCCCCCCACCCCCCCCACACCATTGTGCGTTCACATTACCAATGCCTTCCTACCAGGGCCTAACAATTTCATGATCCCCTTGGCGCCAAACTGTTAAGGCTATAAACAAATAAGAAACAAAGAGGTTCAAAGTCTCTTTGTTAATTAGCAAAAAGAAAAGAAAAAAAGAAAAAAGAAGAAAAAAGATGTGACAAGAGATTAAAATGCTTTTTTCAAGAAACAAACAAAACAAGGGTGGATGATCCGATCTGTTCCCTGTGTCAAAGAAAATGTAGATTTTAGATTTTAGACCTTGTTAGTCTTTGGGAATAACTTTCTAGAGGCCATATATTATTTGCTGGATATATTTATAAGAGATTATTAACATTAACGTTATTAATCCCTCTCTAGTGGCTAAAATATTTGGCAATAGATACGAAAAGCAAAGATGTTGATTTTTTTTTTTTTTTTTGGTCATGGCCCATTGAATCAGTGGTTAAAAATGTGTGTAGCAATTCATAATGTTTACAGTGTGCCTTGTTTATGGGATGGTTTCTGCTTTCCACACAGATTATTGGTGATTGTCAGCTGCACACCAATGATCCAAGCCTGGATATTTTCTAGTAAGTTGCTATTAGGGACAGAAATATAACATCGGTATGATTGAACACATGGGATAAACAAGTTCATTTAGCTATTTTGAGTGCAAATTGATTATTCTAGTAGAATGTATTCAGGCATAAAGATTAAAGAAAAATAATAGTGGATAATTAATCAGTTTGCAGTCTGCATCTTTTGGTTGGTCACTTAAAGCTGCTATGAAAACAGCCCATTGAACCCCCACAAAGCACTGACTTGAACACCTCAAGTGATAATATATTTCTCTTTCACTCCCCCTCTCCTACCCCCCTCTGCCTAGATCCCTTCCTTCCTTCCTTCCTTCCATCCCTTCACCCCTCCCTCCTCCCCTTGTTTTTATACAAAAGCTTATTGATTTAGATCTTCATCTAAAAAAGTTCAAAATGTCCTATTCTAAAATTCAAATGCCTTTCCTTTTTTTCAGGGTTGAGAACTAAACCCAGGGGTTTCCCAAAACTTTCAATCCAGCGAAGTGGAGAGTAGAGGATCAGCAGCTCTCCTGCCCCTGTGGAAATGGGAAGCCCCAGGCAGGATATAGGACCAAAGTGTTTCTATCCTCTGTCCTCTCCTGCATCCGAACAAGGCCTCGAGTCCCTCCCACCTGCCTACATCTCGAAGTCTCTTCTGCAACAGAGGAAAACATTGACAATTCCTGAAACTTGTCTAGGAGCGCTCTAGCATGTGTCACACGCAGCAAGTGCTACTGAAGCCGAAGCATTGCTTCATGCCTTCCCCTCTCTCTCCTCTTCCTCAAGTCTCTTCTTCAGAAAGAAGATTGTTTATGCTACTATTTGATGTGACCGGTGATGAACAGGCACCAGAACGGTGGTTGGAGATGGAAGTCAAGAAAGTTACCATGAGAGGAACCATACCATCCACATTCCAGTTGTCCTGCCCCTGAACCCCTATCCCTCCAGTAAGGCAGAACAGAAGCAATGCCAGCATAGGCTCTGTATCATCCCATTTCCCAACCTTGAATGTGAAGCACCAGGTATGACTGGAAAGCTCACAACTAGAGAATGTATCCATAGTAACCAGAGCCTGGACCCCTCAGGCCCAAGCTCTCCTGGCCCAAGCTCTGTTCTCTTGCCTCAAGAACTCTAACCCTAAGATAGTTTTCGGAGTTCCTCTCTGGTGCATTTGCAATGTCTGTGTATGGAAGATGCTTGAGGAGGGTAGGTGTCTACTACAGTGTCCTCAGCATGACACAAGGAGAAAAGATTAGTGATGACTACATCGTTTATAGCAATTTTGCACTAAAGCTTCATAATTATGTACTTTGCTGCATTGATGGGACTTGGTATAAGTATGAATTTGGTGAATTGGTAATTGTTTAAACAAGTTAGAACTGAATCTGAGAGAAGAGAGTATTCTGAAGTTTGAATTGAGAATTACCATGATTGGCCTTTCAACAACAACAACAACAACAACAACAACAACAACAACAACAACGACAAAGCTACATGAAGTTCTAACTCTCCAACATGTTAAGATTTGTTAAGCATCAGAAGACAAAAGTACTTTCTTTGCTTCTCTATCTTAAACATTTAACTTTTACCTAATTTAACCTAGTTGGCTATTTCAATTTTGTGTGTAGTTATCGTCAATTTGTGTCTCTTAATTTTCTGCTCTATTCTATTTGAGAAAATTTCTTATTTATGAATCCCGGAGGAAAGAGCCTCCTTAAGGACTAAACACTTGTTATAACCCGAGAAAGCAAGGAGCTTTGTTCCCACTGATCTGTGCTCACCAGGGTCTAGCTACAAGGAGTGTAGCTAATACTTTCCACCTGTTGCAATCTCAACATTCACTAGCATGCCCACACCGAGTGACTCACAGCCAATGCCTGACCATGCAGCAGCACCAACAGCTGCTGGTTGCAGAGTTGCCAACAGTGCATTGCAGAGGCATGCGGTGCTCCCTGGGAGACTCTCTCAGCGCTGTTCTGCCACAGATGGCTCTCAATTCCTTTCTCCATTCTTTTTTTTCCCTCAAATAGTTGACAGGCTCAGATGTGGGCTCCATGCTCACCCTCTTTTTCTTCCCTGCTTATCTCTCACTGATGTTTTCTCCAATACATTTTAAAACATCTTTAATCCCACTTTGTCATCTGTCTCCTGGAAGATCCAAAACGGCTATGACACTCCTCAAATTTATGGCAGTTGTCATGGAATCCCTCCTGCCCCACCGATGAAGGTCAGCGCTTTTCATTAAAGTGGGCTGCTTTCTGACACACTCAGGCAGGAGTGAGGAGCGAGGAGCGAGCTCCAGCACCAAGTGCCTCCTGTGACAAGGTATTATGAAGAACCAAGATCAATAAATCTTTTTCAAATGCAAATAGTTGGTTAGTGTCCAGGCAAAACACACAGAGCCAACATTAGGTGTCATGTTGGATGTGGAACGTTTTTTTCCTGACTAAAATAGACATTTATTCTCCCCACACCAGAATTCACAGAGGATGGGTGAAAAGCATGGCAGTGTAGTAAATTAGGCAACAACATGTCACGACTTATCAGAATTTGCTTTGACCCATGTTGCACGCTGAGTGTCTATCATAGTGTTAACGTCTTTAGAATCCATTGGATTCCCTGTCTGGAGTAGATAAAACCCACAAAGTTATAAATTCACAATTTTGTCCCCATAGGGTGTTTATTTGGTTGTTTCAAATACTGAATTTTTTTTCCTTTAAAGATTTAATTATGTGTAGACATGCATGTCAGTGTGGGGGTCTGTGCCCAGGAGGACAGTGGATTCCCTGGAGTTGAGATTAAAGACTGCTAACAGCTTCTAGATTTAGGTGTTCAGAGCCAAAACCAGGCTGTAAGAGCCGAAAGTGGTCTTGACTGCTGAGCCACCTCTCCAACCTCAACCTTGGTCTTCAAAAGGAGGCAATTAAGAGACAAAAATCACAATTCACACAGATGTCTAGTCACAGTAACAGCACACTATTCCCTAGTTTGTTGGACCATTTCTGTTCACAAGCCTTAAAGATACTAGACTTCATTCAAGAACATTAATCACCAATGAAATTCTCTATAATGTGTGTGTGTGTGTGTGTGTGTGTATGTGTGTGTGTGTGTGTGTAAATTTATATAAGAAGTCTATAATGGGTGCCCTTCTCAGTTACCAATGGAATCTCTCATTGAAGCTGATGATTCCAATTTGGCTGGCTGGCCAGTGAGCTCCAGGGATCTGCCCGTCTCTGTCTCTCAAGATCTGCGATTTACAGACCCTCACTGTCATGCCTGCCTTTGTATGTGGATGCTAGAGATCGGAATTCTCATGCTTGTGTCTGTACATCATGGTTTTAAGATATTTTTTCACTGCCTATCCATTTATACCCATGTGAGCATCTTGAAAAGCAATCTATACAAACTATAATTACAGATACAGTCTTTCAAAGTGACTATTCAAGTAGGATTGTGAGGCGGGTGCCTATGTCAAATGGTCTTAAATAAGAATTTCTTTAATATCCTGTAGGAAATATATGTTTATTTAGAGTTGGTCATACTCCAGTGTTATAATTTAGATGACAGTGTCTATATTTGCCCTTGTACCTCCTCTTTCCTCTTATATTTACATATTCTTTAATATGGATTTATCAGTTTCCATTTGAAATCTGAATATTATTTGTTCAAATAACAAATTGCATGCAATATCCAAAATCTTCAGAAACTATTAGCTCGGTAATCCAAAATTTTCTTCTGGCATTGACCCAAATATCATCCTATTGAGTTGGTGTATTATAAATACAAATTTGAATTTAACTTCAAATGCTGATGGTCATAGAATAGGAGGCAGAAGAACTCTACAAATACTTATATTAAAGGACGTACTCCCGTTATACTACACATGGACTTGGATATATAAAAAGAATTAAATTCTGCCATTACTCCCTGAATGAACTTAGACATTTTACATAGCTTGGTTGGATTCTTTTTATAGGTGACACAGAGATAATCATATCAACTTCATGGCTCATTGAAAGATTAATTGAAATAAGATATGTAAATATGTAAATTACTTATCACAGACTAACATAGTCACATTTCTTCTTAGTCTAGGTTCTGAGTGAGTGCTCAAAATCAATGAATACAACCCCAATTAAAGAACATTCTCTTTAAAATCTTGTTCTTACTATAGTACAAAGATTAATCATAGGGACTGTTCTACAAGCAGATCATATGACAAATACAATTTGTGGGACAAATCCAGCTTACATCCTGTTTTTAAAATAAAGATTTATTGAAACATGGTCACATTCATTTATTAATATGGTTATGGCTGTTTTGCACTGCAAGAGAGCAGATTAGTGGATTTCATCATAGGTAAATAGTTATCATAGTCAAAATATTTTCCATCTTTTTTACAGAAAGTGTTTGTTGACCTCTCTAAAGAACTTAGAACACATCCAGCGGAAAAGCCACACTGAAGCCTTGCGTTCCATAACCACCAGAAATGTTACATCCATTTTCTACTAAGAAGTGAACAACACTGCTTTAAAACGATATTAATACATATTGCTACAATGAAGGTACAATGAAGAAAAACACACAATGATGTGAAATGGATGAAGGCATCTACATAGAATGGGGTGCTGATCAAAATGCACTATGACCAAGAAAGGCAGATCCACAGGACAAACCAGACTCGCCAGGTCTACTGAGGGAAAACTGTCAGCATGTTACTCATTGGGTAACTCGGAAGACTTCACCATACCGTGGTGTCTGTCTTTAACTTCTGATATGACAGACTGGGTTCCATTTGGGCTCACTGGAGAAGCCTTGGTGATAATAGGTTCTCATTTCACAATCGTTTATTCAGTTCTGTCCCCTAAGCCATATCCCCATGTTACATTAATAGACATTGTCAACATACATGTTAATGGTGAAATTGCGAATGAAACCTTATTTAGAAACAAGGCTTTGCAGATTCGAGTTTATTAGGAAGAGATTGTTCCGGATTAGGCTAGGTTCTTAAATCCAGTGACCGTTGTCAGTAATAAAAGGAAAGTGGGACAAAGAACATGAGCAGAACATCATTTGACGAGAGAAGTAGAGATGTGAAAGATGTATCTTCAAGCCAAGGGATGCTGTCAGGTTCCTGGAGTTAGAAATGACAAGGCTGCCTGTAGGTGTCAGAGGAAATGTGCTTCTGAGTTCACCACTCTAACCTTTAGAACTCGGAAATAGTTCATCTCCTTCATTAATGCCATGACGTTTATACATTTGCTACTGTCTGTCTGTCTGTCTGTCTGTCTGTCTGTCT
>NC_034608.1:65749085-65753784 GCF_900095145.1 Mus pahari
TGTGTGTGTGTGTGTGTGTGTGTGTGTGTGTGTGTGCGTGTAGGTCTATAATATTGAGAAAAGCTAGGCATGGTAGTACAACCTCGTAATTCCAGCCACTTGGGAGGTATGGGCAGAGGATCACATATTTCAGGCTACCTATCTTCTACCCACTAAAACAAAGAGAAAGAAAAGGTGAGACACGCAATAGAAGGAAAATAATTTCTAGTGAAATATTAACTTTTCAATTAGATACTAAATATAGACTTTTTTTTTTTCAAGAGTCTAGGATACCAGCAAATAATAACAATATCTCCCCGGCTAGATGTATTGAATCTTGTATTTTGCCTTTGTTTTCTGAATATGTAGTGGCAAAGGGTTTGACTTCTAGGTCCTCTCTTTCCTACTCCACTTCTAGAGTATTTCTGTGCCCTGGGGAAATAATGGAACCCATCTAAAGCACTTGTTGAGAAGACTAACTAGGTTAATAAGGAGAAATCACTAGATGACATTCCTTGTTGTCATTGCATACTGTTTTTTTGTAATTGTGATCAATAATATTGAATTTTTTACTCGTGTTGTGATGCATGCTATGCCAATTTCACATAATTAGCAATGCAATAAGCATCTTCATGTGTTTCTACAATCTGCTTCTACCAAGGGAAGGTCAACAACAACAGAATTCTTACATGACATGACCTAAATAAGATCATTTTAAAAAGATCAAAAATCAATGACAGCATTAAAACTTAACAAAACAGGGCTGTGCATTATGTGTTCACTATCCATCTATTGCATGCTCAGTCACAGCTAATACACCTTTAATATGCTATTAATAGTTTGTAAACATCCTTTATTCTAACAATTCTGATCACATTTGAATGAATTCAAACTGATTAAAAATTTGCTACTCTGTCATTATAAATGCTAAAATGTATTGTCTTCTGGATCTCAATTACCTTCCAGAACGTTTGGCACAGCAATTAAATTGAAGTATTATTTGAGAAAACAGCTATATTAACCGTCTCATTAGAGTTGAATCATTTGTGACAACTTTTTGTGCCCTTCCATTCCTGTTAAGCTCTTGAGCTAAATAAAAATAATAATAATGAAAAGAAAAACCTAGAAGCCTGTGCCCCCTAATCTCCGACAGCACAGATAAGAGGACTGGAATGAATGGATAACCAAAACCTTGTCTCCATGGAAGGTCTGAGCAAGCTAGTAGTTCAGTGGTCATTTTAACAGAACTGAATAAACTGCCTGGAATCCTTTGTCATCCGTGACTGAGAAAGGCAAGGTTTTGCTCTCATTTATTTTTCCCCCCTGGACTGTATTCATACTGTAGTTTCAAAGGTTAGAGTGCACCTCAACCAGTCAGAAGCTAAATGCCTGTGTTTTCACAAAGATCAGAAATTTGTTCTACATCAAGTTTTCTGTTTTGATGCGTTGATCAGGAGCATATATGAAAACAGAAACGACTTCCTTGCTGAGTCCAGTGGTACAGCCCCCCTCAGCCTTTAGAAAATATTTTATGCTCACCTGCCATTATTGTTACATCTGGGCCAGGGCAGATGGAAGTGGCCAGCAAGGTGGATCTTGTTTAGATCAGCTAAGGGCAGATCTCTGTGCCGTCGAGGCTAGTGAAGCACAGTGAGTTTGTGCCTCCTCTCTTGACCTGTCGCTTGGTGGGGTAAGCTTTTAGAGTTTTAAAAACCATTTGAATCTCCACATCCACAATTATGGACATATAAGTCCTCCACTTCTAATCCAGTAAGGGAGCATGATTCACTTACTATATGTCTCTATATGTCTTGTCCTTTTTTTTTTCTTATTCTATTTCTTCTTAATTCATAAACTCTCATTCCCCTTGATTCCGCCGTCATATAAGTTAGAACTTTAAAGAACAAAAATTGTTTAGAATGCCCAGAGACCTGGGAATGGAATTAAACTTGAAATAGCATTTCTTGGATGTTTAGTACTACTACTGTGCATAGCCCCATGAAAGTCATCGAATCCCCCTTAAGCTTAGATTAGCTAAACATGGCAGATCTAGGCAACAGGGTTCACCATGCAAATGTTCACCATGCAAATATACTATTTTGTGAATTTGTGATCATATTTTATATAGAATATATGAATTCTGAAGGCTTTTCTGTATTTATATTGATTCACTTTTGTATATGTTAGCTTTATGGTGCAAAGTTTACCAAAGCTTATTAAATAACAGTATGGGCTGATTCAGTGAACAGCCTAAGACAGCATTTGGATAAGTTGTAGTCCATGTAAATCAAGAGAAATGCCAAAGACCAATTAAGGAGACTTCGACTGAGTTTGAAAAAAAAAAATGAGGTAGGCTCTATTGCATGAGCAAAAATGATAAAAAAAATAAAAACATTTCATGAATTAGAAAAAGTAAGAAAAGAGAAAAGAATAATAGGAAGACAGATTTAAACAAAGCTGTTACATTTTAAAAATTAATCCAGCCAATATTAGAAGTTATTCCAGCCAATGTCTTTTCGGTTTCATAAATATTCACACACGCATGAATCATATAGAAAGATCCAGTGCAATGCTCATATGCTAGAAATAAACAGAAGATCCATTGATTTACTTTGTAAAATGAAGAACTTTTTTAGAAAGGTGAATCAAGGTAGATGAAATGCAGAGAGAACTGGAAATATTGTGGTTTGTTTTTGTTGTTGTTGTTGCTGCTGCTGCTGCTGTTGTTACTGCTGCTGCTGTTGAAATCACTAAAATATTCCCCAGACGATTTTTAGTCTAATTTTTTTCACAGTAGCTTAATAACACAAGTCAATAGGATTTAGACAGTGAGTGCAGAAGGAACAGACAAAAATTATAATGTTCCAGTCTGGCAGAGGCATGGGGGCACTGGAGGAGGAAAAGGAGGAAGAGGGAGAGGTAGAGCAGGGAGAATTGGGAGGCAAGGGTGTAGGGTTGCTACCAGGGTCTCCAAAGAGTAACTGGAGGATATCTCCAAGGACTAGGGGAGTCTGACAGAGATGGGCAGAGGGGAAGAGGCACAGGGTTTCAGAGAGCACTGGTACAGGCTTTCGGCCATTCCCAAAGGAGATGGGCAGGGCCGTGGAGGCACAAGACTTTTGAGCAGAGGGTGGGCAGTCCTAAGAAAGAGAGTCCTAAAGGACAAAGCTGAAATTTCTTACCTGGGTCTCCAAACTGAAAGGAGAAGAGAGAAACTTTGTTAGGGAAGAAATGTGCTGGAGTGGTGTTGGTAGAGTTCTAGAGACAGTCGTGTGGGGAGTGGTATGAATCTGAGCAAGATACATTTTTTTATATACGCACATATAAAAAACAAATACATATATCATATACACATATACATATATCATATATATCATAAACATATATGTCACATACACATATATACACATACATATATCATATACATGTACATCTACATCGATAATATACATATATATCATATACACATACATATACATCATATACATATACATCATATACACATACACATGCATATACATATGCATATACATATACATATACATATACATATACATATACATATACATACACATACACATACACATACACATACACATACACATACACATACACATACACATACACATACACATACATATACATATACATATACATATACATATACATATACATATAGAACTTCAAAAACTGCTTTTAAGAAGCAGAAATGCCTTCTCTCAGGATTTGCGGGCAGAAGTCTAAGTCCACTATTCCCTTCTCTAATGGATGCCCTCCCTTCTCTTCCAGTTCCTGGTTGCTTCAGGCACTACCCTTTGGCCCATAACCCAAACTCCAGTTGTTTCTTCTTCATAGGGTTTACTCTTATTCCTCGTTCATAGGACATGCCACCTGACTCCATTCTTCGGCTCCGTTAATTCAAAGGTCTGAAGATACTGTATAAATCACTGCCTTGGACTTGCAGGCTTACATTAAGTTCATGTTTCTACTTCAACTTTCATGAACATAATTTATTGTAAATGTTAGCGATCAGGCACCTCCCGGGCCAGCCTGAAGTGGCCCAGCGACAGTAGGACGCATCATCAATAGATTCCTGCTGCACATGCACCACATCCTTAGTAAACGACTCCATCAGTTTATCCTCCCCATTTTTTCCTTTTTTCCTCCACTCAGAGGTAGACGCTATATACCCTCCCCCTTCCCTAACTAAACTTCCCACATGAGACCTGTCACATGATGTGACTTTAGGATCCTGCCATTTGGCTTAAATCCAACAGTAAAATTTGAAGAAAAACAACCCAATTGTTAAAATGTGAGTTGTAATTAATATTGGAGATCAGAAGAGCGAGTTCATTTTCTCCTGTTTCATCATTTGTATAGGCATCTGTGCTTTCGCTAGGGAATCCTAACATCTTTATGAATATAATCTATAGTTCCACACTGCAGAGGGTTCCAAGGACTACACTCAGGCCATCCAGCTTGGCGTCAAGTGCCTTTACCTGCTGAGCATTAAGGACTGTTCTTCAAGAATGAGATAAAGGGCACACGGTGCGGCTCACAGTCTCTTGGAGGAGAACTGGGTGCAGAGACAGTGCTGTCCAACATCATGTGTCTGTGGATTCAGGAAGCATTTGGCTTCCCTCAGAAGACAGGAAAACAGTTTCTCTCTCTCTCTCTCTCTCTCTCTCTCTCTCTCTCTCTCTCTCTCTCTCTCTCTCTC
>NC_034608.1:65753877-65784339 GCF_900095145.1 Mus pahari
GTGTGTGTGTGTGTGTGTGTGTATGTGTGCATGTGTAAGATGAAGGAGCTATGGTTAAGGAAATCCAAAGAAAGACTTGGAGGGAACGTCACAATGCACAGGGGACTCACGCTCATGTCACCAGGATGCTCACTAAGGGGAGGGATGAGATGGGCTGCGTTGGTTTGTTTGTGCAACCACCCTGGCCATTTTCTTAAAGCCAATATTGATTGACCTATTAGAAGCTTAAGTCTCACTTCCAGACCACATGTATACGCACTACTTCCTTCTCAGTTATAAAAGAGATTGTGAAGAAAACTAAGGTTAGCTATTTATTGTGTAATTTAAAACATACTATTATGTAATTAAAAAGAATTGTCTTATATGATAAATTAAGGTGTCTTGGAAATTTAACTAGGATCAACTCTATGTATAAACTTCTAAGCCAGAAACACGCCATCAAGTTGCTTTCAAGAGAGGGAGGAGGAGGGCTTGTAGACCTAATCCATGTTACAAAGTAGTAATGGATGTGGGGAAGTGATGTTTTAGAGTAGTGACTGTTGTGAAATAATTCAAAAGCATAAATCCATAAGTGATAGAAAGTGGTGTATTTAAACACCTTCAAGAGCCGAGAGCCTTATTGAGAGAATTCACAAACCTATGCCAGCAATTTCAGATACCCAAGACCTCTCCTTTGTACTCTTTCTTTATGAAAGGCAATAAATATTCCTGAATAGATTCCTGAGGACATTCTTAAAAAAAAAAAAAAATGCTTACAATGGGGAAAGAATCTCTTTGGTTATATTCAAGCCTAACTTTCATTTCTTTGAGAAATCCCAGAAAGGTGCGACTTGCTTATAATCTGGCCTCACCTGAAATGATTTCATAATGAGGCTTTGTCACTACTAACACAGGCTCCCCGGCAAATACAAAGAAACTCAGCTGGTGAGGTGAAGCAAGGAGACACACAGTTTGGAGAAAAGGCATTAGGTAGCTTTTTTTTTCCCCACAGACTTTTAGTACAATTCACTGTGAAATAATCTTGCATACTTCATAATAAAACTGCTCTGAATAGCGACAGGGATACCAAATAATAAAGATATCCAATCTTTAAAACTCTCTGACAGTAGAAAGACGTATAACAACTTGGAAATGGTTTGATCCAGTGTCTTGTGATGAACACAATATGTTTTTTTTTTCTTTTCCTTTTTTGCTTTCACACATAGTAGTCTTTAAATGATCCAAACATTTAAAATGGTTTGACTATCAATATTACATAAATATCGGTAAAATATTATATGAATTTTTATCAAAAACTTTGGGCTTTTATCTTAACATCCAGATTAGGTTCTATTAATTAATTAAGGAGAGAATGCATTACTCTGTATTGGAGCTAAGTTTCCTGTGGATATGTTTATTCCTTAGTGTCCCGAGGGACATGAACATTGAACATGCGCAGAGTTTTGACAACCGTGTGTATCAACCCAGTGGTCATTGTGGATGTAAATAAATAATTAAATTAACTTAGAAAATTTCTTTCTGCCTGATTGAAGAAGGAAGTTTGTAGACTGGGCAGGTTTCTTTAATAATAAGGAGGCATTTTAAAAAGGCGCAATTCACTGACTTGTTTTAAAGCACAGTTGAAATTTTTATTTATGAAAACGTGAAATGACACAATAAAAGTGATGGCCTTCCTGAGGCGGATGGATCCTAGCACTCTGCTCGCTAGTTTTATGGGGAGAAGAGATGCTGACCCTTCTCCTGTTTTTCCCACATCTCTGGCTGTCTGGAGGAACTGGGCAGCTGGGAGCACCTTCCAACATGGAGAGACACTGGGTCCCAGGGGGTTCTCCCTCTCTACTCATTGATCTTGATTTAAATAGGAAGTGTTGGATACAAGTGAGGTACCTTCTCCAAATCATCATAAACACTGAAACTGGGCTGAGAAAAGAATCTTCATTTTACAGCAAGATAAACAATTATTAACAAGCATTAAAGCTTTTTCATTATTACATACTTCTAGATTGTTTCCAAGGTTATAATTTAATTATGCTTCTCCCTTCTCTTCTCTCCCTTCAAACCCTTGCATACAACCACCCACCCCCACTGTCCTTCAAATGTATGGCTCTTTTTTCTTTAATTGTTTATATATATATATATATATATATATATATATATATATATATATATGTGTGTATACATGTATGCATTTATATATTTGCATATACTGTTGTATTCCTGCTGAGTCCATATAATGTTAGTTGTATGTATATTTTCAAGTCTGACTGTTTTGCATAGGATAACCAGTTGATGTGCCACTCCTGGAGAGTCACCTCTCCCATCCCCAGCTTTCCTCATTGCCTGTGAGTTGAGTATACCTCTTCTTTCACCAAGCATGTTTTGAGCAACCTTTGCATATTTCAAGTCAGTGTTTCAATTGTTACGGTATCTAAACGATTCTTTAAAACACTACTACTCCTGTAATGCATTTAAGGAGATACATCTCATGTGATGCTAGTTTGTAAACACCTAATTCAAGTAATTATCTAAAAAAAAAAATCCTGAGTGTTCTAAATCTTTCACACATAACGTTTACTTATGGACATAGATAGTCTACATATATGTATGGTATGCTTACTGTAAACAGCAGGGATAGGAGACTACCAGAGAGAAATATGAGATGCTGAGGAAAGAAGGAGAGAAGGACACATGTGGCACTGACATAGAAGAGATGCTGCAGGGGATGGAGGGCACAAAGAGGAAGAAATGGGCCCAGGAGTAGGGGACAGGGTAGCAAAGAAATAATAAAATCAAATTGTGTTGCAAAATGCCCTCCACGAAACCCCAATGCTTAATATGTTTTGCAAAAGTCAGAATTCTATTAAACTCCCTGTATTTGGAGTTGTTTGCATATTGGGAAACTTTTAAGAATGAGTTAGGATTATAAGTTACAATATGCTAGCAGGTCCTAACACACATGGCTCAGTATCCTACAGTTCCTCCTCTACAAAGTGAGCATTGTTCGGCGGCCACAAGAATAAATTAAGCAGTCACCCAATGTCAGTACAATTAGTGATATTTAATTTGTTTCTAATATTTCAAATAAGGCTGTACATCAGACTTTCACTTCTTCAGGCTTGGAGTATTCATCATGTACATTTTTCAGATCGAGTTATAAGCCTTTAATTTTAGCAGCTGTAAGCAGGTACAACAATAACTTATGATGAATAAGGCAAACTGGCAGTCTTCTTACTGGGGGGGGGGTGACTTTACTACTGTTTTCGAAAATATTTTGGGGTGACTAATACCTGTTCCCCAGTAATTGGCAGAGTGTGCCAGATCCTGAATTTAGGGAACATTTAACTGAAGAAAGCTTCTGAGAGTTAAAACACTCATTTTTCTTTGCATTTAGTTCCCAAATGGAGACAAATAGCTTAAAAGCAATATTAACCTCAGTGTGCATGGGCTATTTGTCTTCATAAGGAACGGTCTGAAAACAAGAAAACAAAGCCCATAAAAATGATTTTATTTAGTCACACAAGTATATCTCACCAAAAATCTTTAGTTATTTCCTTGAGGCTTAATTCCAACTTCGGTAACTCATGAACAAATCCTGTGGATGTCAATGGAGGCTGGATATGTGCAACTCTGAGCCAAATTTGGTTGTCATGGATGAATTAGTCAGCAAGCACATTAGGCTCATTAAAAAAAAAAAAAAACCCAGGAAATAGTCTCATTCTGCAGTCCTTTTCCATCTTCTCAAATTTATGAACCTAATACAGTAGTAATTATTGGATCTTCATAATGCACATTAAGCCACAGTTGTATGCATGCGTCACAGTCACTGGCTTTAAACATTTACCTTTCTACATAAATGGTAATGATCTTACAGCCATAACTCATCATAACAAGAGTAGAATACAGCGGCATCCTTTGTGACAAGGTTAATTCCATTTAAGAAAATAATGTTAACGTTTTAAAGGCAGCCATTCAGTCAGTGTCATTACTGCATTCTTGTTATAGGACAATAATCTGATTTCACAAGTGTCCAAGTTATTCAGGTAGCTCCAAAACGTTCATTCAAATGCAAGATGTATAAATAAAAAGACAAAAACCAAGTGTGATTCTCTGGGTTCTAAGGATATTGTGTTTAAGAAAAACTCTTTGGCTGGCAGTTCGGTCCCTGAGGGCTCGGACATGTCCAGTTAGCTGAAATTGTTCTTCCTATGGGGTTGCAATCCCCTTCAGTTCCTTTAGCCCTTCCCCTACCTCTTCCATTAGGGTCCCTGGGCTCAGTCTGATGGTTGGCTGTGAATATCTGAATCTGTATTGGTCAGGTATGGCAGCTCAGTTAGCTCAGGGGGCAGCTACACCAGTCTCCTGTCAACAAGCACTTCTTGGCATCAGACCCCGTGGCTCCAGCTACGTATGTAGCAAAGGATGGCCTTATCTGGTATCAGTGGGAGGGGAGGCCCTTGGTTCTGTGGAAGTTTGTTGCCCCAGCGTAGGGGTTGCTAAAGAAGTGAGGACAGAATTGGGGTGGGTGGTGGAAGACAGCACCCTCACAGAGGCAAATGGGAGGGGGATGGGATGGGGAGTTGCAATGGAAAACTGGGAAGGGGGACAACATTTGGAATGTAAATAAATAAAATAATATATATTTTTATATTTTTATATATATTATATATTTTATATATAAATAAAATAATATATAAATAATATATAATATATATAAATATTTTCAGAAAGACATATATTCAGAAAGACATTTTCTTTATATATATATATATATAGAAATATTTATGTATTTATATATTATATATATATATATATATATATATATATATATATATATATATATAAAATGTCTTTCTGAAAATATTTTTCTCGATGTCTTTCATGCACCAGCTTTGCACTGGGGAAGAGACTTCTTTAAATAGCGCGCAATTTACTAAAATAAATATGAATATCCTGGAAGCCTAACCCCTTTTCACTATAACACGTAAACTTCATGTAGAATTTCTTAGGCAATGAGCTAAACACGGGTCTTCTAACAAATGGCACTTTTGATTGACCCTTCTACCTGGTAGCAATATTGCTTCTCTGATGGAATAGTATGACACAGACTGCTCTCGATGTCCAGTACGGACTGAGTTATCATTACCAAACCTATATATTGAAGATCTAGGTACCTAAGCCATAGTACCTCTGAATATCACCACTATGTATCTGAAGATGTAATTAAGATAAAATTTGGTCAGTTGGTATGGGTCTTAATCTGCTATGGGCTGTTTACCTATAAAACCTATAAATTTTGCAAATGACAAAGTTTAAGTGGATAATTTTGAGAGTGTAAAGAGAATTAATTAGTAACACTGTCAGGATTTAACAGTGGAAGACATGAGTGGAGGTAGTTCTGGCAAACTGAGGGCTATAGTTACTGTAACTGTAAAGCATATGCAGTTAAATGCAGAGACACAACCAGGTTTCATTTCATGACCTTTGGCTTGATGAAAGAGAGCTTGTTTGAAGTTCAAATAAAATAACTGTTCATACTTCCTCTCTTCAAAAATACAGTGATTCAAAACTACTATATACTTAGTGGATTGTACTTTTTTTTTATTAGTAGAAAACGACATTTGGGGAACCTCCAGAAATGGAATCAGAAGGAAGTAGTTATGCAAACATTCTTATAAAATACATGAGATTTGGATAAAAATTTACCTACTATTTAAAGGCCATTGGAAGTAGAAAGATCTTGAAAATTTGCCACTGAATGAAGCAAAGAATTGGAAGTTTATATGATTCTCTTTGAGCAGACTTCCCAATTCTCTGGATAATTAAGGCAGAAATTATCCGGGTCTACTGACTTTGCTTGAGTTGGTAACGGGAGTTTAAGCCTGAAAAATGACGGATGTGGAATGTATATTTGAAAAGAAGCCATGGAAATAGGCAGAGCTTCTCTCTCTCTCTCTCTCTCTCTCTCTCTCTCTCTCTCTCTCTCTGTTTCCTGCTTGTTCGTTTATTGGCTGGTTTTATGTTTATTGCTATTTGACCAAACTGCTATCTTAAACCTATAGCTGTTACAGTAGAAAAATGTAGCTTTCCCATTTTTTCTTGAAATGACTTGAAGAGATGCTGCAAGTATAAGAAAAAAAATTCTGCCCATGAATGAAGAGGGGGGAAAAAATCACAAATGTAAATATAAATTTTGCTAAAACTCTAGGCAGACCTTGAACTCTGTTTACTGGGAAGACTTGTAAAGAGTGGATGGAAGAAAGTAGAATCAGAAACATTACCAAGTTTTATGCCTAAAGTACTTTATTTCCTGGGGGTGGGGGTGGGGGGGAAGAGTGGTTGCTAAGGCAGTCTCTAGTCTACTCACAGCTCTGATGAGCACAAGTTGAACCTCTGTGAATAGAGATGTCAGAATACAGAAGAGAGAGGCTGAAAAGATGGCAGAAGTGTAGAGAAGCTGGCACAGAGGCGAGCCATACACAGGAGCAAGAGGCACAAAGTTTGAAGGAAAGCTTGACCTAAGCCTTTTAACTGTTGCCAGTGCCCTGTGGTCCAGATTCAGAAATTGAGCTGGAAAAGCAGTTAGGACTTGGAATGTTGGTTCAGACTTTTAGATGCCCATATAGAATTTAAAGTGAGGCAAGAAGACCACGTTGTTTGGAAAAACCCACAGCTGGGATTGAAGGGAAGACAAGAAACTTGTCTAGGAGGACATCAGTGGCAGGTTCTCAAAGGCCTTCTCTCCGTTGTGTAGTTCTCCATTGGCACTGTGGATAAGGGCTGTTTGTGTTAGCATCAGTGAGCTGCTTGGCCTTTCCGAGGTCATGGTCAGTCCTCTGAACTTTCTGCATTTATCTTTAAAATGGGAAAAACGGTGGTTTCTCTTGTCTTGCCTACTTGTGATAATTAAATGAGCTATGGTATGTGAGGTTTTTTTTTTTTTAAAGGAGTGCCTCAGTTGTAGCTACAGTAGTGATAATAACATCCTTGAGAATATCATTCATTTATCCGTCCAGTATTTGCACAAAGAAAATTCAAGTTCCTTTTAAAATGTTCTGGTTGGTTCAAATACCTTTATTTGAGAAATACTATGATAAGCAAAAGCAGTTAAAAGGCAAATGTACTTGCTTCCCTTCTGTAAATGAATTTGATTGGCCCCTCCTACTGCATGAATCCTCATGCATGCTATTGGGTCACAAAGGAGCCAATACACACCTTGCTTTTTGCTCTGTTGTATACATAGCCCAATAATCATCCCAAATTCTTTTAAATACAAGATTATTCAAAAAAGCTGTTTTAAAATTTCCATGTTTTTAAAGCTTTTTCTTAAAAAAAAAAAAGAGCAAATCTAATATGGTTTTATTCCATCTGTCCAGAAAAAAAAATGTTACCTAAGACTTATAGAAATAGTTTCATTTCCAGATATTTATATTCTTATATCTTTTAAAATTATCTAACCTACTTAAAATATTTTGCTTCCCTTGTCATTCATGCACTGAAATCCTGTTGCTTTCTTTGAATGCCTTGCCTTCTTAGAGTAGGGAAACAGTAACTCATTTTCTCTTAAAAGTCTTACCAGGCAATAGAGACGCAGACAGACCATGTTTTAAGTAGAAATCATAGGAACATTAAATGCAGGAAAGAGAATGTGGTAACAGCATTAATGCAGAGCCATCAATCTATGTAAGAATGGAAAGGGCTGCTGTTTTAGTAGCATTGTAAAGAGTGGGAAAATCACTCCAGTGAAAGGCCATGCATCTCAGGATATATGGCCTGAGCAAATTGGACTTGTTGTGTGAAAGAAATTTTAGGAGAGAATACAAAGTTGGGTGGATAAGGAAATGGGGATGGATGTGAAAGTATTTGGGCGAGAGAGTGAATGAAAGCAAAACACACTGCACAAAATTCTCAGATAACTAGTAAAATATAAATAAATTGGAGGTATCATGGAGAAAAGATGACAGAGAAAGGAATTCCTGAAGAAATAAAGACTATGTGTAAGATCACATTTCACTAAAACAAGAAAGCAAATTCTGGGGATTGTGAATAATCGCAAGTATTTAAGCATTGTGAGACATAGGATCAAAGAAGGTAAGATCTGAATCAAAGACAAAATGCACATTGGATTTTTATTTGATTTATATGAAAATAAGACCCTAGAGTGAACACTGGGAGAGTTGAATAGCTTTTAGAATATGTACAACAGGATTAGGTGTCTTTTTTTTTTTTTTATACCAGGGGAGCGAGTATGATACAGATATGAACTGGAAGCAGTTTGTTATTCAAAGTAATAAATGGTTCCTCCATTTGCCAGCATAAGTGGTAATAAATATCTTAACAAAGATGATTTTTACAGTCAGGCAAAGGATGAAGATGAGATGGTATGCCTAGATCTCATATGTGAACCTCACATTTCTAGGGGGATATCTACATAGTGCTGTCAAATAGGAGTTTAGGAAAGGTGAATTTTAAATTCAAAACAAAATTATGGCTGGACATTTGTATTTAGAAAGGCTTGATATCTGCCAATCTCTCATGTTTTCATTAGCTCTCAAGGAGTGAATGGCAGAGGCCTGGGAGGCTTAACTCATTGAAGAACAAATAATTTGTAGTTGAGCTGTGGGCATGTGTACAGATCTCTGTGCGTGCATGCGTGTGTGTTTAGGAATTGTGATTTTTTTTTTCCTTTGAGAAGTTTAAAGTTTGCAGGGAAGGCCAATAACTTGGAAGATAAGAGTGGCTGGAGGCAGAATCATCTCAAGAGAGATCAGCCTCATTTTCAGTTAGACCATTCAACTGATGGGACATAACCCACTCTCCTTGTGCAGAATAATCTGCCTTGGTCAGAGTTTTTCTTGTTAACAAGTTAGCAGATAAACAAACAAACAAATAAACAAATAACCAAGCAGAAGACAAGCTCAGTAGTACAGACCTTAATCCCAGCTCTGGGGAGCCAGGTATAGGCAGATCAGTGGGATTCAGAGTCTACTGCCTACTTGGTGAGTTCCAGTCCAATAAGAGATCACAGCACAGAAACGAACAAACAAACAAATAAACAAACAAGCAAATATATGAACAGTGCCTGAGAAATAAAGAAGATACCTGTTTATCTTCTTACGTTCACACATATATACCTACGTGTGCAGTTACATGGATGTATATGTGCACTTACAAACCCATGAACTCATTCTCAAAAGAACTTGCACAAAGGGTCACATGCACATGCACAACTTTTACAGTAACTAAGGGGGCTTCAATAGAGAAAAGAGAGACACAGATTAAGAGCATTCACAAAACCCAAACAAGAAAACATCTCAAAATGAAAGACCAGTGGACCAGAAGGTTTGCAGTCAAATCTGAACCGAAAATATGTTGAGTGAAACAAAAGAAGTCACTGTGGTAGAAATCCTGTCACGTGGCTGTCACTAAAATTCAAACATATCTGGTTAACAGGAAGGGACAAGGATAAGAGGTATTGTATATGAACTTGTCCTGCTATAAGATTATTTTGTGTGCAGACGGCTGGACTCATGGTCAGAGGAAGCCCAGTGAAGGGAATTTGCATTTTGCTACAAGACATGGAAGGTATTTAAATAAAGCCAAGACTCACACCTTAGACAATAATGGTAGCGTGATTATAGTTCAACTTGTTAACACTCTAAGTGTAATGGGAATTTAATAGTCATAGAAAAAAAAAAACCCAAAACCTCAAGACCTAAAGGGCCACAGTGGAGATGAAAGTAAAGACAAGAATTTTGTAGTCATATTTATGGTTGCCAATCCTCAACACCATAGAGAGATGAAGAGAGTGCCACAGATTATCTGGGATATTTTCTGTCACGCTCCCTAAGTTATTCTCATCATTAGGCAATACTGCTTCCTTATAGAGCAATTAAGAAATGAAAGGCATTTTAATATTCAGATGCAAATTCTTTTGCTGTAAAAATTAATTTCTAAGGCCTGAAGATATAAACAACTGAGAAGAACACTTGCCCTTCTTGCAGAAGATCCAGGATGAGATCTAAAATACATACACAGGGTTATCTTTTTCTTGTGGTGAGCAATGACTTTGGTTTTCTCATAGAATAAATAATATTGACTATGTATTATTTTGCCTACATCAGGCAACTGCCTGTAATTCCAGCTCCAGGGGATGCAAAACTCTCTTCTGGCCTCCTTTGCAGGCTCCAGGCACATATACACACACGTACAAACATATGCATACACAAACATGTACACACACATGTTTAAAAATCTCACAATAAAATAAAATAAAACAAATCTTTACAACAAGCAGTTCTTATTTATTTTACATTTTATGTAACTTAACATTTTTCTGGATCAAGAGGTTGCAGAATGGAGAAGGAAAGATAGTGAATCAATACCACCACATGGCCCTGGCAAGATAATGCCAGCCTTTTGCCACCCAGGCCACTGTTCTTCATTTTTCTAAATCCATTCCTGTCTAAGAAAAATAAAATATATCTCATGTATCTACAATACATACACAAGGTTATCTTTTTCTTGTGGTGAGCAATGAATTTAGATTTTTCATAGAGTAAATAATATTGGCTATGTATTATTTTGCTTTCTTAATGAGTCTAACGGGTCTAAAAGTAAGAAACTGTTGTGTGCCCTCCTATCTCTATAAATAATGCGATGTGTGTTTTTGTTTTGTTTTGTTTTTTTTCATTTTTTGTTTTTGTTTTTTGTTATTACCATAAATAAGCATTGGAAGACCAACTAAGAACATGAATTAGAGAAGTAAGCTCACGGGTTCCCCTTGAATTGAATAACTGGATACTTAATAACATTTAAAAACTCTTCTTAAAAGATTCTGAGATCAGATCATTTCACCCAATGCATTTTATTATTTTAAGGGAACACTATTGTTTTCATTGCTTTTTTACAATTTTAAGAAATAAGAAATTTCATTTTTTTAGGGAAACTAGCATCAACCTGTTTTTAGTATATGATTTAATAACCGATCATGATCTTCTATTATTATTATTATTATTATTATTATTATTATTATTATTATTGGATTAGAAAGGTAATAAGTTACAACAGTGAAGATGCTATTGTCAAAATCAGTCATCACCTGACTCAGACATTTGAAAAGGATAAGTTAGCTTCAGCATCGTAGACTTTTTAGTCTCTTTCATGTTGTTACACCAGCAGCAGTTTAATGTGGGTATAGGGTCTCAGGCCAATGCTGTAGGGTTCTCTTGGTCTTTTTTAGGAGACTCCATAGCTATAATGGGAGGGGCATGAGCACTCGTACAAAAAGGACATGGTCATATGATTGCCTTTCATGTTTATAAGTCACAAAAGCTGTGGAAGGTAAGGTTTTACAGTTTAAATGTTTAAATATTGGAGAGTCCGTGCACTTAAAAATAACCATTTTCTCATGTTAACAATAAAACGATAGAGGTTCAAGGAGATTTAACAATTTCAATCAACAGCAATTAGCTATGTGTTACATAATTATATATCTTATTTTAGTTTCCTTGCTGCATATTCATAAACTTAGGAGAATAATTCTAAAACTCAAACTGATACTAACAGGTTCTAACTATCTCAAACTTCACTGATCAACAAGATCACAGTACTATTTTTAAATGTAGCCATGTCAGGTATGTCAAAGGCATAGGATCCATCTGCAAGAGTTCCCCATGTCCCAAGCTCAAACAAGGAGAGCAACAAACTACTCGCTTTAGATCATCACCAAAGGTATGTAGTATATATCTCTAAGTTGATTATGCATAAATGAGTGAAAAAATAAACACAAAGGTTCTGATGGACCAGACATCTACAAAGAATGTAAAAGGATGCAGGTACATACTGCCTTTGATGTATACAGTAGCACTCTCATGTCCTTGACTGGGCAACATAATTTTCACTCAAGAGAATAGTACAGAAAATGATGAGAGCAAATAAACTCCCATCAAAAACCTAACAAAGACAACGTCCAGTCCAATGGTCAAGGTAGATTGCGGCGGTGATAAGTCATCCTGATAGTGTATATCCTTGATACACTGTGACGAAAAGTATGCTTTATTATGCCATCTTCCTCAGAAGATTCCCCTAACCTCAGTCCAATCATGGAAAAAACCGTCAGGGGAATCCCAACTGAACGTCATTTTACAGAATACCTAACTAGTGCTCTTCAAAAGGTCATCAGGAACAAGAGATGCCAGAGAGACTGCCAGAGCCAAAGGCACCCGAAGAGCAATAAAAACATGTACTGTAACTAGTCTTAGAAGGGGACCATGGAACAAAGGCAACTAGGTCCTCCAAACAGCAAAAAGTACAAATGAAGTGTGGAATATGACTGGTTATAATAGATATATTTTGAATACTAATTACAACAAATGCAGAACGTTAATGAAAGGTATCAATAGCAGGGAAAACCAATTTTTTTTATAAATATTTATTCCAAAAAATTGTGATACCTTAAAATGTAAAAAAAAAACCAACCAACCAACAAACCAACCAACCAACCAAACATAAAGAGCAGCTGATCATTAGTGCATAGTAGCTTAGAGCAAATATTATGGTACAACAAGATTGTGAAAATACTATGAAATTTGAAGTCGATTTCCTAATGGCAAGACACATGTATGCATATTTTAACAAGATTTTTAAACGAAATTATCTGAAGGATTCAAGAGTAGGAAAGGTTCTAAGCAACTCGTTTTAAGTATCACTTATATAAAATTCATCTGTGTACACGTGTATAAAACTTAGTTCCCGTGCTAGGCTGTGAAAGAACTCACTGATTAAAATGTGCTGACGTGGAGCCAGTGACATTTCTGGATAGGTCGAAGCGTTTGTTGTGGAACTCAAGATCTGAGTTCAATTGGTCCACACAAGCTGCTTGTTTGGTACAAGCTTGGTTGGCACACGCGCGCGCGCGCGCACACACACACACACACACACACACACACACACACACACACACATGCGCGCATGCATATGTACTTATATATGTGTGTGTATGTTGCTAATATGGTCATGGAATTCAAGCCAACATAAAGACTGGCCATGTCACTGACAATGTAGAGGTGCTTTAGCAGAACATAAAATAAAGTACGGAGAATAAATAATGCTGTGATTATCACTTAAACTCCCAGGGAAGTTTCTCCTGGTTTGAATTTCCTCTGCTGATAGATCACAGGTAGTCCAGATGAACAGAATCTACAGTCCTGGAAGTGAAGTGACATCCACTTCACAGTACTCCTCAAAAGTATCCCGTGACTACAATGATTAGCTATTATTGGAAGCATTGTTACATTTCTTATTTAAATTCAAACTACCCGCTTTAAAGGCTGAAGTAAGGCAGGCCCTCAAAGAGTGGCCCCGGTGCTTGCTATTCTCATTTACTGAGACTGTCTCTGCTTTGAGTAGTGGGGTTGCAGGGTTTGTACTTAGGGGGATCGGGGATCGGCTTCATTGCCTTCAAACAGCTCACGGTAGAGTCAACAGATGGCAGAGTCAACGAGAGTTCAAGGATTTTCTTCTTCTCTCACTTTTAGGATTTCTGTTTCACAAATTATACTTGAAGATGTTTTTCAAATTATTTAAGAATCTGCCCTGCCTAAACACACTGAATACATATCAAGAATTCCACAAAGCACCCTTGAAAGTATATCTTTGAAAACGTGGTATATCTCCTACAAAAATCAGAATGGCTGTTCAGATTTTTCTGAAATTTCAGAAGAAAAAAATTGATTACGTGCGAAATAAGTCTTTAATGGACAACATGCTTAAAATTTGCTGAATAAGTTTGCTGAAATATGTCAACTTCTTATACTACCAATGTGCCTCTATTTTTTTACTTTAAAAGTGCAAATAGTATTTATCACAAATGCAGCTCTATGTAACATACTTAGAATGTAGTCATTTCTTCCCATTTATCACCCTTGTCACAATTTTCTTAAGATATCTACCTCTCAAGCTTACTTCTCTTATTACAGACCATATGATTTATGAGCACTGATAGCTTCTTAGACAGCTGTGAGATTAGCATTCTAACCTATCCCAGATCACCTCAAAAATAGTTTCCTCCAGAATGTACTGTCACATAGAAACAGAATTATAACATGTTTTGGGTGCAATTCTGATATGTGCCTTTAAGTTTACTTGACCAGTAATAATAAAACAAAAGGAAAAATAACGGGAAATTGATATCAAAAGAGAAATTTGAACTACATTTATTTAATGTGAGTTGCTGTAAAAGTAATAGTGGACTTGTAATCAAAGATTTACAATAAAATACAAATGCCATTCATCTAACACCTTATGAATTTTCTATATCTATGAATATAGTTATACAAGCTATTAAAAAATGAAACAAATGAGTGATTCTACGATTCCATGGGAAATATGCTAGAACCCGCTCTTTCTTTAATGATGTTACAGCACAAGAATGCTTTGAACCCCAAGGAATAGAAGATTTCAAGTATAACAACACAATTTCATATCCTATTGTGTGTTAAATACCTGCAGATATAGAATGTGAGAATGTGTTGCTTATAGAAGTTTATAGGGTAATATTTAGAGAATAGTAATGTGATAGATAAACGTATCATAAATGACTTCTCACGATGTTTCCCTCAGTACTCGGTATAACAGCAACCAATCAAAGGTGTGCAAATGGGTTGTTATTGTCTGGCCTTTCTGGTAGAAACTTGAAATAGCACAGCTAGATGCACTGGGGTGCTCTGATCTTTCTAGAAAAGAGAGATGCTGGAGTCCAGGTGAGTAGGCCTTTACTGAAGATGAAGCACAACCCAACTGAATAGTTTTCCCCACAGCACTGACCAGTCTCTTGACTTTCATCTATGCCTTTGGTACTCAGAATGTGGTCCTGAGACCAGGAGCAGCACCCGCAGCACCTCAGGTCTTACTGTAAGCAGGCAATCTCAGGCTCCTCTTAGATCCTGAGATGGCTTCATCTTCACATTGGCATGTGAAGACTTACTTGTTCTCTCCACCCCCATTTACCAAGTCATTAGCATGTTGATTTAATGAGCATATTTTGTTTGATAACCAATGTATATGATTTTTAAGTGTAGCAGTGAGTTTAAGTTATTAGTCAACCAGGACTTGGCCACTTTTATTTATTTTGTCGGTAACATCAAAAACACTATTTAAAAGAAGGCGATCAGAAACACATTATATGTTTTCATCTGTTTGGAATACACTCTATATTTCCAATGAATTTTACTTAAAACCATATTATATATTATTAAGTATCCTTGTAAATAGTTACTTCTTTGCATTACTTTCTTTCCCACAATAGCATTCATCCTGTACTTTGATTTCCTGTGTTATATTCTCTGTGTGTGTGTGTGTGTGTGTGTGTGTGTGTGTGTGTTTTCATAAATTTGAGGAATATGGGGAGAACACAAGATGAGTTTCAGTGGGGCTGGGGATACATATGAAGTATAAAAATCAGTATATATATTTAAATAGAACAAAATACATGAAATATCTGTGATATAATTGTCAGTTACAATGATGATTAACTATCATATGTTCATACATTATACATGTATATGTGTGTATATGCATGTATTCATATGCATTTATACTATTGTTCTCTTTTTTAAATTACCAATATTCAAATCTCTTACATATCTCATATGAGAATCAACTTCTTGGTTTTTAGTTTGTTTGTTTCGTTCTGTCTTTGTTGTTGTTGTTTTGTTGTTGTTATTGTTGTTAGTTTGGTGTTAACAGGAGAGTTGGGAAGCAAATTTCTTCCTAAATCACCTAGCTAGGTTTAGGTGGATTTTTTTTATGCCTACATTAAATAACCTTGAGAATATTTCCAGTGATGTGGCAGAACAGCCTCAAAGTTTCCATGCATTGATACCTGCTTTGTCCACACCCATATCAGTCACAGGTTTTAATGTCCTCTTCCCTCCTTCTTCCGGGACAATGTCACATAAATCTCATCTTGAATGTCTGTGTGTGGGTGGGGGTGGGGGGTTGTTGAGGAGTGTGCTTTCCCTACTATGTTACCCCAATCCTTTCTAGTTTTCTCTACCCCAGAGGTTCTCCGTGGATGGCTCCTGTCTTTGTAAGTGTATCTATTCAGTCAAACCAGGCTGGATGGACTGAGGATTAAAGCCTGCCTCCCTTTGCTTGCCACTGCAGTCTGAAGAAGCCCAGTGTCCCTTTGATATCACTGAAATCCATCTTACTTTAGGTAGAACGCTTGATTTCTTCCCCACCCTGCTGCCCTTCCACTTCAGGGAATAATCCTCTTTCAGTCTCTTACTCTTTCAAATACAAATACCATCTCATATTAATAACATCTTTCCAGAGGAAGCCCAAGTAATTTTTCAGATATTTCTCTAATCCTCCCTGCATTCTCAGAAGGTAGGTAATGTCCACACAGCAACTCTTCTCAACCAAGTCTGAATGATTATGCAAGGGTATTAGGTGCCCAGGGGTATCATTGAGCTGACTTTCATTTCCTCTAAAAATATATTTACTGGGGATTGAAGCAGTGCATTTATTTGAAAATATATATATTTGGGGGTTTAAGGATAAAAATTTGACTTGGAATAATGACTTGTTGTCCATAGTATTTTGACATTGATACTGATACATTGCTCTCAGCAAGATGCAATATAAATCATTTGGATTCTGTTAGTATACATTTCTAGGTTAGAAAGTAGTTATCAGGTTGAAAATATTAAAAATACTTTTCAGGGTTCATAAAAGAATATTTTTGTATAATAGTTTTGTTAAAATAGTATTTTTTTGAAAAATTATGATTGCTTTAAGGATACATTAAAAGACACTTAGATAGGCTGTCTAAAAATAAGAGTACTATGTAGCAGCCTGATATTTGAACTTTCTGGTTAAAATACACTAGAAGAGTATTAAAATTAGCCTAAAATTTAAAGAAAAATGTCAATTCATGTATAACTCTTTACACACTCTGAAAATATGAGGTTAGGTAGTCCCCCAAATTAAACAAATGGCAGCTTCTCCCCTCTAGAATAGCGTGAAGAGAATAAGTATTAAGAGATAAATGATACATGTTAGCTGAAGCTAACATCATCGCTCACCACAGATTAGTGAAGTTCTTAACACATTAACTCAGGCCTTCTTCCAAACAACTATCATGTTCTGTGAATACAATGGCAAGGCACAAATCCCATTCCTTATCTACTGTCATGAGCTGAGATTTGACCTAAGCTTTGCAACATCAAATTCTCATTCTTTCATCCTGCCCTTTCAACTATACCTAAAGCACAGTTATCTGTAAGGATTTTCTTTTAAGTTAAGATGTGCTAAGAAGGTTATTGTAATACGCAAAGAGTAAGTGTGATTACTGAGTCTTTTTGTTTTGGGGAGGGAAAGGTGGGTAATGAATCCAGTATGTATCGTTTGCAGCAAATTTCTGAGCAGGGGAAGACTTTCTCTACCATCTTCACGTCTCCTCTGGTGGGCCGCTCTCCTTCCCCTCTTGATCCCAGCAAGAAATATAAAGAGGTCAAAGGTTTGCACAGATGAATGAACAGGATTCAACATACACTAACAAGCAAGGACCCTATTAATCTCTCTGCAACAGTAGAGAAATAAATAAAAACACTGAAAGGAAACAGTCAAATTTCTACGAGGGGAAATTCAGAGTAAGAGTAATAATACTCAAGGCTTTTAAAATGAGAAATCGGTTAGGACTTAAGAAAAGCAAAATTACAAAAGTGAAAAACAAAATAGAAATGTGATAGCTTCTCTATTACAGATGCATGATCTGTTTCACTGAAATTAAAATGATAGCACTGCCTTAGCACTTAGCTTCTGAACTATACACCTAGCAATGCCTCCGTTCTTCATATGCAGGCGTTACTTAACTTTAAAAAGTCACTGACTAGGTGCTAGCAATGCACCCACGTTTCAAAAGGTATCCGAGGCTCACAGGATGGAAGTAAAATGCCAAGCACATCCAGTTAGAAAGCAGGCGAGCCAGCATTCAAAATCAGCTATAATATCCAACTTTTAGCAAATATACTATCATCTAAAGGCCCATAAATCTCTGAAGTTAATGAATATGTAATATAAAGATACTTTTTTAAAAAAGCACTTCAGAAATAGATACTTATTTTCTAATCACATTTAGTACTTGCTCCATCCTGGAAAACCTCCCCCTCCAATCTACTTATTGATGGAGAAAGACTTCAAAGCTTAATTCAGGAACCACCGGATATGCGTGCTTCATTGAAGTTCACAGCCCATTCTCATTCATGAATATCAATGTAAACATCTTAAACAAGTTATTGACAACCCTACTACTGCAAATAAAAATTACATCATGCTCAATATGGTGTTTCCCCAGAAAGAGAGAACAATACTGTAATATTCACCCACTGACATGAAGAAAATATAGCAGTGATATTCTGTACAAATATAATAAATAAGAAAATGGATACTATGTCTATATATGCAGAAAGTTAGGCAATAAAATTTAACATCTATTCATAATTGGATCTGCTTTAAAAACTTTAAGTGGCAAAGTACCTATTTAAAGTAATAAGAGGTAACTGTAAAAGCCCTATAGCAAGCATTGTCTTTAATTGTAAAATAGCTAATTCCATTTCCATTAACTTAAGCACAAAGACAAATTAGCTTACAGGGAATATGTTACTCAGAACAATAAATCAAGCACCACAAATAAGTATACATTTTAGAAAGAAAGAAAGATATTATCAGCTTGCTGCTAAGTGAAATTGTGAACTTAAATAACTCCAGGAGAAAATATGAAAAATTACAAGAAGATAAAAGAAAATGCCTGAAGGTGAAAATATAGATGTGTGAACCAGCAAGAGATGCAATGTAATTTATGAAATAACACTTAATACAGTAGTGACATATATACATTTAGAAATAGATTTATAATACAAAAGCATCTCTGAAGGCTCTCCTCTAGGTAGTATGATGATAATAAAGAAAGAAAGAATGGCCACTTCAGAAAGACAAGCAAGGCATCTCAGCCAGAAAGATGCTTGTGGACAAGCTTACATCTGGGTTTAAACCCCAGTCCGCCATATTCCAACATCCAACCTCACATATGTGCAGTAGCATGTGCATCTCTTCACATATTCTCACCCACAAGTGGAGAGTATGGAGTTGGAAGAGGGACAGTGCAAGGTAGAAATGTTGTAAATATAGTATTCATGTGTGAAATTCTCAAAATATTTTTAATTTAAACTCTATCATTGGTATGTTGCTTTGAATAGCAAAAGTTGAAAATAACTAAATGTTCAGTGGGTGTGAGCAAATAAATACATTACCCAGTGCTCAAACATTAACCAACCCAAGAACAACACATCCACTGAAATTTTTTACATGAATCTCCTCCTCTGCCTCCAAAACCTCCAGCAGTGGCCTCTCTGACCAGAGGGAAGAGATGGGAAAATACAGAGATGCAGCCAGCCAACAGTATGGATCCCCATGACTACAGGTACCTTGCATTTCCACCTAATTTCAAGAAAAGTTTATAACTTGCAGTTTTTCTTGGGGAGGTACGATAAGATCTTAAAGGTCCAAGAGCAGTTTCGTGTACAAGTCTGAAACCTGTTGTCTTAAACCCACACGCAGATCAAACAGTCCTAAGAGTACTCTATTCTCCTTACAAAGTAACCTCCTCTTCTTGGAAGTCCCCAGTCCCGCTAACACTGACACCTGACAGGGAGATCCTAGGAGCGCATGTTTGCCCCCTATTTGCTACTTCATCTTGGTGGTCCACTGCAGATTCTTCCAGTTCTATGTACTTTAGTGTTTTTATTAATTTTTGTTTTATTTTAGAAAAATCAATACCTCTCTGCTTTCAGACAGATTATCATTCCAACGTAAACTCAGCTGAAACAAGGTATTATCTTTATGCCCAATATTTGTTAAATACGAACTCTAACAATTACAGGAAGATGAGATTTTTCTTGCTGGGAAATGTCTCACTGATGATCTCAGCTACCCTAATGACCTTTTCTGTTGAAACAGAGTTTGAAAAGTCATCTTATTTACATAGACAAGTGTTAGAAACTCTAACTTCGTACTGCTGTTAATACAATAATTTGCTTATAAAGGGTTGGCCCATAGAAGTATTGAGTTAAAATTTTTTGTGAACCATTCTGTAGCTAAAAATAAAAATATTTAATAATGTGAAAATAACAAAATAACATGTCCACTAAACTATAAAGCCTCTAAGTATCTAAGTATCTATCTCTCTCTCTCTCTCTCTCTCTCTCTCTCTCTCTATATATATATATATATATATATATATATATATATATATATATATATATATATATATAAAACCATGCCATGCTTGTACTTTTATCTCTCATTGAAGAAAACTGCTAAACTTGTAAGTAGCAGAAAAGGATTTGTCCAGTGGCCTGTGAGCAATTCTACCCTTTCAGCATAGTACAGAAAGGGTAGAATTCATTTACTAACTCCCATTATGACATATCTATTTCTGCAAAAGAACCATGCTATGCTTGCAGGGTCTCAGGCAGAAATCTTGCATCCAGCACAGCAGAGAGTCACAGGGCATAACATGAGAGAGCCTCTGGGATGGGAACAACTCAGGGTGGGTGGACACTCAGATTGGAGACACAAATCAGGGACAGTTACCAGGACAGATTCATGAGTGGCAATTTAAAGACCAATCTTGAAAGAAACCTACAAATGTAAGCAAACAGACGATGCTTCTCCCTAGAGTTAACCAGTACTCGCTCACTGTCGCTGCATCCCAATATTCCACAGTCACTCCGCCTTGGATTTTATCCTTAATGCTTTGCCAGTTATGCTACTTATATTCCATCAATGAAGGCTTTTGACAAATTTTGAATATTTTTGTTTTGGTTTTTGTTTGTGTGTTTTTCCTATGTATTTTACCACTGATTATTTTCTGTCGGATTTAGTTAGGATAATAATGTATTTGGGATTAAGTGTCATTGGCAGGATGGGTAATGACTAAACTGTGACAGAAACAAAATTGCTATGCTGTGGTTTGATAAGCTGCCTGTTTGAATCATATACTAGCGAGTATCAGTCTAGCTGTTTGGAAAGCTGTGTGAGGACTGTCCATAGTTCTCCTTATCTCGGTGAGGGCTCTAAAATGTTAATCATGTCACAGTAACCCTGAACTGTACTCTTGAAATGTGTCCCTTTCAGTATATTCTTGAGGCTTATTAGAGAGACCTGGTGATAAATCATCCACACGAGCATGGTTTCTTGAATTAGCAAAGACAGCCTCATTTGACCTTCCATTCAAAATATCATTTCTCATCTTCAGGTCCTGGGAGAATTTTGAGTTCAATAAAAAAAAAATTCTTAACATATTACCACATAATACTACTTCTCTATTGCTATGAAGCAGTGAACTATACATTCTGGATTAGGAATCTGAAATGTAGTCCGTTTTTTTTTTTTTTTCCTTATTGTTGCCTCTAGATAGACACTCGGTCTTTGAGTTTACCTCAAACCCAGGATCCCTAGCAAGACACAACTTTAAATTCCTCTGAACAGAGTTTTCCTTCCGATCACAAAGAAGAAGAAGAAAACTGCTTTTACACAGAGGAAATTTATTCTTTTAATTTTTCCTGTTTTCCAGAATGAAAGCAAAAATAAAAAACAAAAATCAAACCAAACCAAACCAATACACAATTTTCTCTTTCTTCGTAAAGCAAATAGACATTTGCTCTGTATTTGAAACTGAATACATATGGACTTAGGTTGTTATGTAATACAGTTTGAATTTCAGATTTAAATATTAGTACTTGAACTTATTTAATAGAAGAAATAACATATACTATTTAATAACAGAAAATTTTATAATAGTTGTGTTAATGTGCTTACTTCTGTGACTGACTACATTATTCATTCAGTGTATGAAAATTGACATACTATTTCAAAATAACAATTCATCAGACACTACCTATTTTAGTAAGTAACTTTTTAAAATTATTCAGAAAAAGAAAATATCTTTATTAATGAGGGAAAGATCAGGTGGAAAGGTCAGATACATTCATTTATTCTGTCCATCATCTATTTTCTCAATCACATAAATGGTTAGCACCCAGCATAACAGGCCCATGAACTGCTCATATGTTTAAATAATAACAGACTCCTTGTCATACTAAGTAGAGGTAAAGTACTACCAAGGAGTGCCACTTCCCTCTTCCTGCACAAATAGGTAAGGGTGCCACTGGAGAACCCACCTGCACATAGTGGTCTATCGGAAGCTTCCTGAGGGCTCCCTCGCTGGCAGCAAGCAGGGTGAACTAAGGCACACCCAGACTGCAGGTGCTGATGGCACATTTGTGTTCAGAAGGGAAATTGCCAAATACTGCCGCAGCTAAAATGGCTTGAAAACAGCAGAGCAAAACAGCAAAACTGAACACGTAAATAAGGACATCCTCTAGATGAAGTCAATGAATTATTCTGTCGTCAGAATTAAGGCATTTGCAAAACTTAAATTTCAGCTAAAAATACAAATAGAAAAAAACAGGAATACATGAAATTTTGGGGGACACATATGAACTTTGATATGAGCTATATTTATTAGCTTTATACTATATGACAGTGTGTTTCACTTAAGATGATATTATTAAATTGAAAATCACATTTCTTAATAATTGTTACCTAACTTACAATGCCATTCTGCCTTTTATTAACTTGTATTCTGATTTTTGCATAATTTCCTGCAGAACTATCAGGATAAATAGATTTACCTCACGGATTTCTTAAAACACACACACTCACGTGCGCGTGCGCGCGCGCGCACACACACACACACACACACACACAAATTCCAAAAAGAACCAAAAAAAAAATTTGCTCCCAATATGAGTTTTAGTATGAGTTTAGTCTTAGCTTTCCACTTCTGATAATGAAAAACATTACTGGTTGCATTTTATTTGCAATGGAAGAAAAGATACCATGCGTTTGAATATCAGTGGACAGTGATGTAGGATCAGACTATGGCTGGGAAATATAATTAACCCTAATTCACATGGAAAGAGGGTAAAATGATGTGAATGTGTCCCTCTTTCTTTTTCTTCCTTCCTTGCAGTTGTCTAGATGTGTTTCATGCAAGCAAATTGAAAAGACATTAATGAAAAATGTAAACAAGTTGGCTTAACAGAAATATTTTTAACTTTGGTATCATTTGTTTGCTGTTCTTTTGTATTAATTCATTATGAGATGATCTCCAGGGTCCAACAAATCATATGTCTTTGCTAATGCATATTCATGTCTACCAATTGCTGAGGTTCTTGACAAATAGGTAATTCTTTCAGTTTACTCTTAAACAATGATGTAGCGTCTGTCTTTCCTTTATGATTTAATACTCCAAATATGCCACTTCTCTTCCTTTATTCCTGATTCCTCTCTAACTTCACTTACCCTACCCTCCAAGGCATCTGGTTCTCACCAGGTTTAAATTGCATGGCCAGTTCCACAGTTTGGGAACTAAATACAATTATGTGGATGATCTGCTTCTCTGCATCCTTTGTAGAAAGCCTAATTTCCAGACCGGCTAAAGAAACATTGCTTGTTTCCTGCTCTTCAACTCTTCAATACATATGGTCTATTTTGTCATTCATCAGGTCCTCCACAATCTTTTTGACCAGAATGAGCAGCACATACTAGGGGGAAGTTTAACAATACTTAAAACAATACTAAGAGAGTAACAGAGTTTTAAGTAAAAGAAAGGAAAGCCAGAAATAATAAATATGATGCTAACGATGAAAATGCTGGAGAAATAACATGAATTGGTACAAAAATGTAATAGTTTCTAGAGGCTGGAGAGATGGCTCAGTGGTTAAGGGAACCAGGCTCTTCTTTGAGAGGACATGGCACAATTGCTAATACCCACATGACAGACAGCTCACAGTTGTTGTCGATAACTCTAGTTCCAGGCGATCCAATATCCTCAAACAGACATAAATGCAAGTAAAACACTGATGTACATAAAATAAAAAGTGACAGTTTTATTTTTTGAATCAAAATAAAAAGTTGATATTATCTCCTTGTTTGTGAGAGGACATTTTCTACAAAATGTATGGGTACTTCTAGTGACCAGTGGGCTGGTATGGAGTGGGAGAAGGTTCATCTCTGACTCTCTGCCTGCTCTTATACTCTTTCCCTCCAACTGAGTTGCCTTTTCCAGCCTTGATATAAGGGCTTTTGCCTTGTCTTATTGCATCTTGCTTTGTCTTGTCTGGCTGTTGTCTCTTAGAGACTGCTCTTTTTTGAAGAGGTCAGAGTGGGGTTGTATTTAATTGAGAGGGAAAGAGGCACAAGCTAGAGGAAGTAGAAGGTGGGGAAACTGTAGTGGGGATGAATTGCATGAGAGAAGAATCTACTTCTCAATAAAAATAATGGAAAAGGAATGGGGATATGGACTGGCGAGATGGCTTAGTGGTTAAGAGCACCAACTTCTCTTCCAGAGGTCCTGAGTTCAGTTCCCAGCAACCACATAGTGGTTCATAACTATCTGTAATGGGATCTGATGCCTTCTTCTGGTGGGTCTGAAGACATCAAAAGTTTTATATATATATATATATATATATATATATATATATATATATATATATGAAATGGGAATAGAAAATAGGAAGAATAGATGTTACAGTGATGATATACTCAAAAAAGAAAATGATGATTATCAAGAATACTACACAAAAGCACTAAATTCAAATAAACAGCAAGATTACACAGCCATCTACTCTGGAGGTGTTGTGTGCTTCCCATTTAATTTGTTTTGGATATCTGCTCCCTATTTTGCATCAAGAATCTTTAGATACAGGTCTAATTTCAGTGCAATATGTGCATCTGGCTGCCCATGATGTAAGTGAAAACTTACAGATACTAACCTCATGGGCATAGAGAGAAATCAGTTGCATGCTTTGTACAGCATTTTGCCACTCATAGAAAGGTGTAGGCAGACAAGGCATTATCATTATAATTATGTGCTATAATTGCCAAGGCAGTCAACCATTATGGAAAAAGAAAGGATTTGGGCTTCTCATAAAAATTGGGTCCAAACTCAGATTTTTTACTAAATACCCAATTGCACTAGAGGAAATTTGTATACACTGCTTATGAATATGATTTTTCAATTCTAAAATGAGACTAAGGATGGGAATAAATAACAGATATGTGTGTAAAATGCCTGACTTACAGGTGTTCAATACGGGAAGCTTATTATTATTATTATTATTATTATTATTATTATTATTATTGTTATTATTATTATTATTATTCTCATTAGTTATGCTAGAAAGGAAAAATCGGTGAAAAATTAAGATCTTTTCTTCTATATCAAAATGCTACTTTTTAGGATGATTTGATGGATACCAGACTGTAGTACAGAAAGAACTGGAACATTCTGAGGTTTTACTGGCAAGGCAGCTGTCTCCAGATATAATTTTTTTCTTACTTTTGTCTGTTTGACATTTTACTATTCTTAGGGGAGGAAATATTTCACCAGGGATTCTATTGTTCCCGGGGAATGCAGTTTCTACTCGTCTATTTTAGTAACTCAAAGGTCGGGCATGTGTACGAAACCCATCATCAATAGGAGAGCTGGGGACTGCACAGAAGTCTTTCAAAGTAAGATTTACAGTCATCATCTCCTGGAGTGTTGGGAATAGTGTGACTCATTATATACTCCACAGTTCAGTTCATCTTCCTAGGCATCAGAAAGTTAAGGCATAAGACACAATTAGCTATGTTTCTACGCTGATTAAACATGCGCCCTTACAGGCGTGTAAATACCTCTGGGTGTAAAATACTGGGTTCACGCTATGTATCTCCCATATGTCTGGGCACCTTCTAGAATAATGCTATTGTAAGAGTATAAAGCACCTAAGTTCTCATATACTATCTGCTAACTCCAACATGTAGGTAATCCAAAAGTCTGTTTTCATTTTTAGTATTTGTTTTAAATTTTTTGTTTATTCTGCATGTTTCTTTATAATCATCATCATCATCATCATCATCATCATTATTATTAGTTCTTTGACAGACAGAATTTAGACCACAACTGATCCCACAAGCCAGACCTGATTTGGAATGAATTGCAGATTTAGTCAAGTCTGAATATTTCCATATCTAAGATATAGCCTCCTTATTGCTATTACTATTATTATTGTTCTTTAATAGTAGTGTTAATTTCTATGTTGAAATTAAAACATAATTATATCATTATCTCTTCCCTTTCTTCACTCCAGACTCCCTCATATACCTTTCCCTGTTTTCTTTCAAATTCACAGCTTCTTTTTTCATTAACTGTTGCTACATACATCTACATTACAACTTCTGCATCCAAGGCTCAGGGATCAATGCAGAACAGGTGGTGGAAAGATTTTAGAGCCAGGGAATCAGGGGTTTTTATGTCAGATTGTATCTCCTAGCAATTTCAAAAGTTATGTCTATAAAGTCTGATCAACATGGCTGCCTAAACATGAGGTGAACAGGAACAACAATAATAGACATGAAAACTTCAGGTGGGGAGAGTCTATGACCCTTCAACCCTGCACAACGAAGTACAGGCTATTAAGGAATACTAAGGGTTGGAGATATAGTCTGCTTGTACTTTTCTATGTTTGTACTTTTTATTTTATTTTTTGAGATTATAATGTATTTCTCCCATTTCATCCCCCAAACCTCCCACATATGCCTCTTTTCTCTCTTTAAAATTCATGGTCTCTTTTTTTTCATGAATTGTTGTTATATGCTCACATATCTATATGCATATAACCCTAAATATAACCTTCTTGGTCTGAATGTTATTTGACTATATGTTTTTAAGGCTGACCACTTACTGTTAAATATGCAGTTGGCATGTTCTTCCCCCGGGGAAGATGGTTTCTGCTGCTCTCAATGTTCCTTAGCTGCCTGTGGACTAAAGACCCGTTCAACAAGAGGGAAACCATGTCTAGCGCTGGAAACCTACTAGCTAACTACTCAATGCTAGTATTATTACACATAGTAGAGGAGGACTTATAATCACAACTTTACTAAACATAAATGATCCCTTACCACATTCTAAATGTTTGTCCCTGTACTGGTTTACTGACCCTTCAAATACTCCAGAATTGTACATTTATGTTTTTGTTTAACTCCTTAGACTACTATTGAGTTTGGACAAAGCTTCAAATTTGCCATCTTAATGAAGTGTTTATTCATGATATTTGTGGCAAGGGATCTCTAGAGGTATTTTGCTTTCTAATTATGGTAAAACTGCAAAAAGAGCTCCCCTTCACCCTGTTCTTTAGAATTAAATAAATGGTTTCTGGAGAAAGTTGGCTATATGTTCACAAGTCCTTCAAATTCCTGCCCACCCTACCAACTCACTGGATGGTTAAAAGTTTTATAACTTGGGTTACACTTATCTAGGTAAATCTCTATCCTTGACTCAAGCCATGTATTCACAAATTGAAAACAGAAATGACAACCATTTTCAGTAAATCTTTGAAAGGCCTATGCCTCTTGAAATCTGTTTTCTCTTATCCTGGTATTTTACTAAAGCATTTGCATCTATCCCTTTGTTTTGGGTCTGTTTCAGTATATCACACTTGGAGAAGGAAGTTTCAAAGGTGAGGTACACAGTTAGAGTCTTGTTTACTTGTCTATCAGATGTGTTCAGGATTCTTTCTAAGGCCTGCCATGCTCTGTCTGGACAACAGGCGAGTGGGTGAAAGAATAGACCTAGACCTAAGCTCCTTCAAAGGTACTCTCATTTGAACTGAGAAATGATTTCTGAGAACTACCTTTATTAGAATATGACAAGAAGGGAGTTCACAAGAATAGATGATTAGAGAGACTTGAGTTAGGATGTTAAGTAAATTGGATATACATTAAATCAACATATATTCACTGGGTCCATGATTGTGGACGTTTGAATAAGTTGGTCCCCACAGGCTCATACATTTGAAAGTTTGGCTCCCAAATGTTAAGGGATATCAAGGAGTCGGAGCCTTGTTGGAAGAGGTATGAACCTGCGGGTGCTTGCTTTGAGGTATCAAAAAGCTTAATTTAGGCCTAGTCTTCCTTTCTTTCTTCCCTGGCCTTTGGATCGGGATCTAAGCTTTCAGCTGCTGCTGCGATGCCATGCTAGCCTACCTGGCAGCGTGCTCCTTGTTTTGGATGATCATGGACTAACCTAAAACTGGAAACAAGCCTCCAATTAAATACTTTCTTTTAAAGGCCATCATAGTTCGGATTTCTTTTCAGAACGTACAAACAGCAACCCCAACAATGATGATTAATTTGAGAAGCATAAGATAACATCACAATGTTTTCCAAGTCTAAATTTTTTACTACCTGGAGCTAAGATCTAAATTTTGGAGTGAGTGGGGAAATAGACTTGTTCTGAAATGGAGGATCGATCCTAGCAAGAGAATTGGATGTGAAAGTTACCTTCAACATTGCTAGATAATAAAGTTGTGCCTTATAGTTCTGCCTAAAAACAAACAAACAAACATAGGAATAATCACTGTTTCTGCCTGTTTGTGTTTCACATGTAAATAGAGATATATGATAGATATGTACCACTTACACATAAATTCTTAGAATATCCTTACCAAATAGAAACCACATATGTGGTTTTACATTTATTATTATCCCCAATAGCAACATTATTAAAAGTTCAAGTAAAATAATCATGAGAATTTGATTCACCGGCCTCAAAAGACTTGGGAATGACCTATGCTTTTCTTCATTTGTTAACTTGAACAACTCCTTTAATTATATTCTTTTATATTCCCATCAGAGAGCTGCATGTGATTTATTCTCATTTTACAATAAAATAATAGTCACTTCTACAATGAAATATCTATATATGAAGAAAATACTGCTGAATAGATTTCTCTTTCAAGGTCTGGTGATTCTTCTTTACTTACCCAGTGAAATGTTCATTTTCAGTGCAGAAGGCTATTGGTAGAACAGTCATGTACATTGAACATGGCCATTGTTCTTTAATATAAAAATATATCCCCAATCATGGAGCCTTTCCTATACCTTCAGAAAATGAGGTCTGTTACGCTAATAATTGCTCTAACAGTCCACTGACTGGTAATGTTAAATATAATATCTACACAATTTAATTACTATTTTAAAATAATCAATAAAAAAACTTCATTCCTGGTGTTCTCTGTTTTTAAGACAAATCATAGTAGATTGCTTTCCTGAGATTTTGAATGCAAATTTATATCCAGTTTTGTCTTATAATTCTCTAAATTCCAGTACAAACAATATTGATGTCAATGGAAAAATTATTCCAGAATGTTTATTCCACCAGTGGAAATGGAAAATCGAGAAAGACTTTCCTTGCAAACAATGTTGGGACACCTAAAAAAATATCTATATATTTGCAAATGGAAAATTACAGTTAGAAGCCATCCCTAACTTTGCTCCAGTGTGCTGAAAACTCATTAGAGTACCAGGCAAATGAGCTGATCCATATTTTATTCAGTTTAGAAGTCATCACATTTAGCTCATAGGTACCTGCATAGCCAAACTTATATCTGCAACCCCAACACTGAAGAAGGTAAGACACAAACCTCGTGAGTTTGAGAAATTCAAGACTTTATAGTGATACTGTCTCAAAGCCAAAAATAAATTTTAAGAAAGTGAAATAAATAAATAAGGATACATGTGTCATTTTCTTTTGAAGAAAATGTACAATGGAAAGAAATAATTTTAATATAAATAAAATAAAATTTCACCTCTGCTTCATATCTAAGTATTAACTGAGAAAATAGTTCTGAATACTACACATGGTTAAGTATCTTCAAGTCAGGAATCACTGTCAAAATATGAGTTATACCCAGAATCACAATTACATTTCATTGTTCTCATTAAAAGCTAGTTCATTAAAGGGAATTAGAAGTGTATATTATTTCTTTCTTTTCCATTAGGGGTAATGGTATCTATTTAATGATTTTTTAAGTGTTTAAAAAATTTGATATCTTTTAAAATAGACACTTCTTTTCATGAAGAAGAATTTAAAGATCTAAGTCTTTTTTTTTTTTTTAACAAAATTCTGAAATGCAGACATGTTGATATTTGAAAAGATAAGTGTTTAAAGTCTAGTGGAAAATGAATATATATGAAGAGGCCTGATGGAAATTTACATATTGTCCTGTCCCTTCCTCTGCTTAGTAGGAAGGAAAAAGAGGAAGGAGAGACAGAAGGAGAGGGAGAAGGAAAGGGAGGAAGAAGGGAGAGGGGAAGGGAGGGAGAGAGAAGGAGAGCAAGAGACAGATAGAGAGGGAGAGGGAGAGAGAGAGTGGGAGAGAGAGAGAGAGAGAGAGAGAGAGAGAGAGAGAGAGACTGAGGGAGAGAGAGGGGGGAGAGAGAGACAGACTGAGGGAGAGAGAGAGAGAGAGACAGACTGAGGGAGAGAGAGAGAGAGACAGACTGAGGGAG
>NC_034608.1:65784354-65785892 GCF_900095145.1 Mus pahari
GAGAGAGAGAGAGAGAGAGAGAGAGAGAGAGAGAGAGAGAGAGACTGAGGGAGAGAGAGGGGGGAGAGAGAAACAGACTGAGGGGGAGAGAGAGAGAGAGAATCTATGTTGTCTCCTATATAGCAAGATGTTAAACCAGTGAGTTGAAGCTAGAGAATCAAAGAGAAAGAGCAGCAGAAGGGAAGGTACTAGCCAGTTATCATGTAAATGTTCAGACTTTTCCAGAAAGAGGGGTGAGACACAAGTACAGGATGAAGCATTAAACAAAAGATCATGTGGGGAAGGATGATATAATTTCCAGCACAGTTGCACCTTTAAAATCATGTACAGTCATTTGTGTTAGACACGACATTCATACACAAGAATGTATAAACATTAATGACAATATCCTTCATCATCATCCTGTGACCATCTGTTTTGCAATATAAAAGCCACTCATATCCAAATGTGTTTATCCATTTAATGCTAGTAACACACCAGTGACAAATGAAATACAGTTCATAGAACTTTACAAATAAGCTTTATTAACTAAACACCAAGTCCTCCCCCAAAAGACAAACCAGAATCAATTGGCTCTCCCTTGTTTATGTAAGCCTTCAATTTAAACATTTGGGGCTAAATAGATGAGGGCAAGTCACAAGGCCTACAGAGGCAGGGGAAATAAGCAAAGAAGTATTAATAATCATGGATAAAACTTATTACATCCAGTACGACAACAGCAAAAAATAGACTTATACCCTGAACAGAGAAGACCCACACACATGTGCACATTTGAGTCTCCATAAGCCATACTGATAGATAATTAGACATTATTTTGAAAATGAATGGGTCCAAATCACATCCTTTGGAATTAGGTCACATATAATGAAAACCTGACTTCATGCTTCTTCATTCTAGCTGTAACCATTTGCTCCCCCTGCATCCCAGAAGGCAACCAAAGGATTCAACGGAACTGAAATTTCACCTCCGGTAATCCATTATACCTTAACTTACACATTAAGATTTTAAAACCACCATCTGGTGGACATAACTTGACCCCTTTTGATTTATAGGCAACCTGTTTTCACAGGTAAGCAAATTCATTTCTCCTTCTGCCACCTGGCCGGGGTGGGAGCAGCTGAAGCAAGTCTGCTCTCTAGTGAGCTATTACTGCACTGCCAACATGCCTTTCGGAGGGAGGAATCCAGCGATGTAATGGCTATGAAATTAAAGTTTGAAAAAGAGAGGCCCAGTTCGATGATTCCTTATCCCCAATCAATTCGTGTCCCGAAACAATAGTACAGGAGGGGGCGGGAGAATCATTTTCCTTGCTCAAGTTGGGGGTTAGTTGCACTTGTGTGTATTCGATGTATATGGTTGAATTAGGTACAAGAAAATTTCAAATGTTTCCACAGGCAAATACAGGCATGTAGGTCAGAGGTCCTGTGGTTGCCTAGCATATGCAAGAACCTAGGTTCAATCTCCTGTAACAGAGAGAGAGAGAGAGAGAGAGAGAGAGAGAGAGAGAGAGAGAGAGAGAGAGAGACTCAGAGGACCAA
>NC_034608.1:65785902-65798379 GCF_900095145.1 Mus pahari
AAAAACAAAAACAAAAACAAAACAAAAACAAAACCCAAACCATATGTGATACTATGTGTCAACTTGATACAAGCTGGAGTTATCACCCAGAAAGGAGCTTCAGTTGAGGAAACGCCTCCATGAGATCCAACCATAAGGCACTTTCTCAATTAGTGATTAAGGATGAGAGGACCCATTGTGGGTGGTGCCATCCCTGGGCTGGTAGTCTTGGGTTCTATAAGAAAGCAAACTGAGCAAGCCAGAAGTAAGCCAGTAAAGAACATCCCTCCATGGCCTCTGCATCAGCTCCTGCTTCCTGACCTGCTTGAATTCCAGTCCTGACTTCCTTTGGTGATGAACAACAAAGTGGGAAGTATAAGCTGAATAGACCCTTTCCTTCCCAACTTGTTTCTTGGTCATGATGTTTGTGCAGGAATAGAAACCCTGACTAAGACAATGCTGGTCATGGTTTCTTTCAGAATGTGTCCTTAACACTGTTTGGCAGCATTTGATACTGGTAGGGAGAAGGTATCTTCTGCATCTACCTGGACTCAGGTCATTATATTTTTCTACCACTGAGAATTCTGCAAATGATTCTATTCAGCTTTCCCCATAGCATCAAAACTATAAATATACCAATATTTTATAAGAGCATACCAGGAACACTAAAGAATAGTTGGGACACAGTTAAAAAGTTTTCATATATATATATATATATATGATACAGAGTTTTAATACACATGTGAAGATCTAAATTTTGTTATCAGGTGAGCAATAGCAATATACCACCTTATGCAAAAAGACTTTTTCTTGAAAAACAATGCATATTTAAAACGTTCCCACCCTATATTCTGTTTACAGAAATGCCTAAATGCCAGAGAGCATTATGATCCTCCCTTCACCCATTCTTCAATGATCCAATTCTTTCCTGTTCCTGTCACTTTCCTCTACATAACACAGGCCCTCCTCCTCTTTGTTGAGGCTTTCTTGCTAATAAATGCTGTCCCTATTGCAGTGGCATAGATAAAATCACCTTAAGTGTTCTCATGCATTGCCAGTTTCAGAATAACTTCCCAAATAGTTACTATTAAACAGATCTACTTGTGAGGAAATGAGTGGATGCTTATCTGTAGGTAAGGAGGAGAGATTTGCACTCTTGTGCATTACATTGTTATATGTTAAACTGTTAAATATATCATCACAAAGGCATTGTTTTCAAATGGCATTTTGACAACAGTATAAAAAATGAGAAAAGCAAGTGCAGACATATTTGGATTTCTAAAAAAAAAAAAAAATAACAAAAAAACCAACAACAACAACAAAAAAAAAACCCACCAAGAACATGAAACAGGAGAGAGACATTCCAGAGATTTGGGAGTGCAGACAGATTTTACGAATGAGTGTAAAGGAATGGGAAAAACGTGAGGTCAGGGAGCATCATATTGTCCGTCTTTAAGCCATAGAGTCCAGGAAGAGGGTCAAGTTCAGTCCCATCGAAGTATTTTTTTTATTATTCTTATACGTGGATTCTTTCACAAAGTGTTTTAATGCAGTTTATAAAAATAGAATATAATAACCTGAAATGGGCAAAGCAATTTGAGCAAGCAAATGAGACAGGCTCGAGCACAGAACAGAAGGGGCAAGGCGGTCACCTGTGTGAAAAGCATTCTCAGCCCGGGTATCTCTGCCTTATTTTTGCTAGGGAGATTTCTTCTCGGGGTCAGTGTAAGGAAAAGGACAAAATTAACATAAAGGCCAACTGTCTTCCTCAGGCAAGTAGAGATGGCAGTGGACATTAAGTATTAAATCACTGAGAGGTTGAAGCGCTGAAATAATTTAGATAGAATATTAGTTTAAAAATAAGGACTATTTTTCATCATTCTTTCTGTTCACAACTTCAAATTGTTATGAGGATTGGCTCAATAAAGATGAGAATTACTATGTTATGGCCAGGAAAAAATACTGAAAAATGATTTTAAGGCTTTTTTTTTTTAAATCAAAGTTTCTACATAATTACACATTTTTTTAAATTCTAGAAAACTACCTAATAAGTATATACATTATAGCTTATCCCCCAAAGTACCAGAAATTCAAGTTTTCTTTTTAAATTGTTATTTTATGATGCCTATTACTTTTAAAGATTACGAAAACATAAATTATGGGTTTAATCATTTCTTTGGCAAGGAAGAAATGCAAGAGACAATTTTAACAGGAACATCAATCATTTGAACACTAAAAGTTTATGAACCTCTTCAAATATTCTTCTAAAAGGATTAAATATGTGTGTCACTATGAGGAAAAGAGGACCTCGCCTCATTGACAGATTAGCAATAATAGAAGAGTTGTCAGGGCCAAGGCAAACTATTGTAAGTTTTTACAATAAATCTTAAAAAGACATAAGTGACAGATATAAAATAAGATTTAGAAAATCCCAATTAGAATGGTTGTTCTCAGCCATTTACACCACGCAAGGCAGAGAGGAAGAAATGTGAAAGTTGGATTCATTGCTTCATATTGTACATATAGGAAGCACCACAGGTCAGGTGTTGCTATGGTAGGTGAGGCTTTAAATGAAGAATTTTAGGTCTCTAGGGACTTTTAGTCTATCGATTTTCATAAGAAACCCATGAATGCACAGCGTTAGTGTTTGTTTTCAGTACAACTGAGGCTGAAACTCAGGCATCTGAATCTCACAGTTCTTTATCCAAAAAATGTCAGCATGCTATGCATTTAAAGAGCTCTATCTTAAAATAGCAAGTATTGGGGGTTCATAGAAGACAATAATCACAAATCTACCAGAGTAATATTAACAAAAAGTATAATTTTAATTTAGCAACATTCTAATGCTAACATGAAAAACGAAAATGAAAATGGAGATATATAAGTGGTAAATGTCTTAGTAAAATATCCAGTAATTTTAATTTTTTTTTCATGCCAAGGATGAGAGTTTCCATGACACAGCCATATGCCTGTATTCAGCTTTGTGTTCACAACCAAAATTATTGCATGCACAAGACAACCATGTTAGCATTTCTTTCACTATGATTATGTAAACAATTTCTACACGTGAAATAGTTATTATGCAACTTTTATATTTAATCTTTTCTAATACAAGGCTTCTAACCTTAGACATAGGGGCAGGAAGAGACCTAGCCGGGAAGTTAGGTGAAATGTGACATTACATCTACGTTCTACCTCAGTCTGCCTGTGTTATACAAACATTAAGATAACACAGAGCTGCCTCTTTTCTGTGGCTTCTCCACATCAAATGAGGAGTCATGGAGCTATGGCAGAAGAGGGCTCTGCCTACAGCGCAAATGTCCTAAGAGGAGTTTATACCACCTGTGTGGGTGCCTGTGCACGAAGTACCAATAGTTTGCAGAGTTCCAAAGGAAACACGCCTCCAATCTGATGTTAAAAGCAAATCAAGACTTTAGGTTGCAAAGCACACTTTCAGTAGTTTCTGTTTAATGTCAGGGAAAGTTTCTTCCTTTAAATGTTTCTAATCCTTATATTTTCTTCAAAGAATATACATGCATGTATATGGTAATAATACACGATAGTGAATCACATGAATAAACAACTCTATATAATCTCTGTATGCGTGTACACACACCGAGAGATTCAAGATTTTCTTTAATTTCTATTTGAGTCCTATATCGCTTAATCTACTTTTTTTTTCTTTTGAGGTGAGGCTATTATATAAGCCCTTGACAGAGAGTGACAATAATCAGGATTCAGTGCTTACTATCCCCATATACTTTTCTTTTGAACCGATTACACCACATAGATGGGGTATAGCAATGGTAATTCTTGAGTAGGAAAAAAAAAATGTTTTAAAGAAAAACCTGCCAATTAATTAATTATTTTGGTCTAAATTTCTACTTCCTCCATCCTTCCTCTCCCTCATTTGAAGGATCAGCACACCCAGACACCATTTGAAATACCTGTGGGCTGGGTCTATTTGTATGTTTGTTTTTCCTCTGAGAAAACCATGCCTTACTTGAAACCCAGAAATGAAGAAAGATATCACTCAGCCATCAAAAGCAGAAATGACAATTAACCTCTTGAATGACTAAGAAAGAGAGTTCATGCATTATTTTCCTCGTAGTTATTTTCTCAAACACTAACAAAGTCCCATCTGTGTTTTAAAAGCTATTGGATGACATAGATTAATGGTGTGGTCACTTTGCATCTTCTTCACCCTTCACTAAAGAGTTATTTAGGTACCAAAGACTCACTCTACCCATAACCTGAACTCCTGGGTCCTGATGAGGGAATGTACAAGGGTCACATGTCCATAGAATTCAGTTATACCAGCTAGGGCAATGACAAACCTTGTCATGCCCTGAACTTCAGTTTTATCTACCTGAAACTCCACGTTGGCAGTTGGGATGCTATGGCAGACCTCTCAGACAAGACTTTGCCCAACCAAGAATCCAAAGAGCTGGACAATAACAACGACAAAAAAAAAAAAAAGGGAATGAAAGGAAGAAAGAAGAAACAAAATAACAGGTAGAAATATTCTCTTCATAACTATCTTTTAACTAGATTCTAGACTATACTTAATCAACTTCTTGTTACTGATATACTTAATGCCACAGAAAGATGTCTCAAATTCTACCACAATTAATACTATTCAAAACAGAATGCACCTGATTTTCAGTTTATGCAAAGACAGGCAGAAATTGCCTCGGGGCTTTCAATCTTAAATTGGCCCTTCATCAGTTTCCACACTTGAGAGCCACATCCCCTTCAGTACAAATAAGATTAATTATCTTTAAATAATTTAAAAATATGTATTAAACGTGATTGCATTGACAGATAAATCTAAATTATTTAGCGTGTCCTGCATGCTCATTTGAAAATGCATCTTTAATTTCTAAAACTAGAGTAACCACTTTATACAAAACCTGGAAAGAAAGGGAAAATATTTTGAATTGTATCACTCTTTAAGTAGCCTGTCATTAACACATAGTGCTTCCTTAGTTTTATTTAATTTAATGCTTGAGATCTTAAAGCATGCTAAAGCTGTATATTTGACATAAGTGTGTATATTTAGTTCTGAGTCTGTCTCCTTTATAACAAGCACACAGTCTTAATAAGCATCAATAATCAGTTACTAATAGAGCATATTTAAGACCATAGTGATGTATTCAATAATTCTCTTCCCAATGGACATGTGTCTGAATTATCAAATATCTCCCTTTCATTATCTGCCTACTGTATTATTGCAACTATGAAACATATTAAATAACTGCTTGTTTTCCTTGTTATCAGAACATCTTTTTATCCAAGTCTGTTTTATTTAAAAATAATTATATGTATATATATATATATATATATATATATATATATATATATATATGAATCTGTGTTTTCTTCCTGTGAAAGGTACTAACTTTGTGAGAAAGGCACTGATCTGCCTGAGTCCCTCACTCTCTGCTGAAGCAAATGCCAAACATGCTTTCAAAAAGGATCTTTTCACTAAACGTCATTGCTAATATCCGTTGACAGATAAAGACATCCCGCACTGGTAGCCAGGTAACACCAAATTAGCAGCTTTTCATCCTACCTTCCTCCCAAAGTCTCTACCCCCTGCACTTCCCTCCTTCCCTTCTTGGAAACTGTAGGTAGCTCTCTGTTTTGTTAGAGCACCAGAGGTTAAGTTTCCTAATCTGCCCCCTACAGTTCTCCCCAGGAGGAAGAAACTCCCTACTAATTCTCTCCCCTAAAGTGTGACCACGTTAAAAACTTCCTGTGGTTCCTCTGCAGTGACAAACAGCACGCTGAGGACTGTGCCTGGAGAAGGAGGGTGCACAGGAGATAACGCATTTGATGCACTGAGTCCCAAGCAATATTGCTCAAGTATCATCGGGGCACTTACAGGTTCTGCTTTTCTGTACAAACGCTTAATTCTAAGGGAATGATCAGTTTCTTTACAAACAGACAGCTTGGGTAAAGCCTTTACGTAAAGCTAGAACGAATAACTGAAATAAATAGACCTTTTAGCTCAGACTTCACAAGGCTTCAGGCTTCTTACGGGGTTAGTTTCTGAATCTGGGACAGAAAGATGGCGTCCCATGGAATTTCCCCGACTTCCTCCACCTTGTAGGGTACAGAGCGCGAAGCCAGGGCTTTAGGCTACAGGGATTCTTGGGTGTGAGTTTAAGTCTCAGTGAGAAGCTCTATTCTAGGAGATTCTGGCTCCCGAGTCAGGCACTGGTGCCCTCCTTTCCTCTTTTGTAATCCCCAGGTCAAAGCTGAAATCTGAATGGCAGATGACAGTCTTAAGTGTTACACCTCCCAGGGGAAAGAGCATTTGAATAGGCACAATCTTTAAGCTACTGAGTAGAGTTCTCACAGAGAAATCCCAGGTATCAAGAGAGATCTTTTTATACTCCAGTTAGGTACCAGGGACCTTGGAGCAAAGACACCTTCCCGGCATGTTGGGCACACCAGCTTCCACTATTTCAGGTCCCCGTGATAGTTAAAATTGTTTCCTTGATGGGGAGGAGGTCTCATCTTTGATATAAAAAAAGTAATGTATTGCTCTCCCCTCAGGCTCGTGTGTAAGTTTGATAATACAGAGCACTAGTTTGGGAGTCAGAGGACATCTGAATGTTACTGCTGCCCATGTAATCAGCAAGCTAATTATCTTTTTGGGTTGTGTTGGTTCTTTTGTTTCTGTTCTTTTTCTGTATTGTTTCAGCAAAATATAAATACTTCCTTAAGCACTGTTATGCATAAATTCCTTCGCATATTTGCAGGCTGGAAGCAAGGCATTAGGTAAGTTATTTTAGCCTGTTATTTTCTTGGTTATAGACTCCTCAAGCACTTATGGAGATTGAGTCAACAGACTTTAAACATAATGTCTATTAATATTTTTAGCTAATGTGTCTAGAGGAGTCCGCTTTTCCTACCAAGGTGCGTCTAATGGTGATGATACTCTGGAAATTTGAAAACAGAAACTGCTTTAAATGGTCGTTACACCATTTCATTTATTAACTCTCATCTCCATGTCCACGGGAGTAATCTAAAATGTCTGTGTTCACATTAAATATTACAACACTCCCCTGGTGTTTGGGAGACATTATAGCAGTCCGTGGTAGCAGGAATTTATATGAAGGATAGGATCCGGATGTGTCTGAGCAGATTTTATCTTAAATATTTAAAGACAAAGCTGTAACCATTAATTTTAGTGTGAATCAAGTGACTACATTTTAGCATGCAACTTGAAAAAATTATCACTAAGTACTCTATGACTCTGAAGGGAAAGGAAGATACTAAAAAAATGTGATTTCTTTTTCAAACCTCAAGAAACTGGTTCTTACAGTACTATGCAAATGGCACTTTTAATGGCTCTCTATTCCTCCAAATACATTTTCAACTTCAATATAACCTTCAAATTATGGTGAATGATCACAATAGCTTTCTAAACCTTTCTAATAATAATAATATGATATTAACCAGGACAGAATATATACCTACAAAGCATATCTGAGTCACCTGATCAGGGGCTATTTAGAGATGTAAAGTCCTGGGCTGGGAGATGGCTCAGTGATAATAAAAGTACTTGTCACATAAACATAAGAGCCTAAGTTTGGTTCTTCATCACTCATATACAAGTTCAGCCTATGCTTATAGTTCTAGCACAAAAGAAATATGGGCAGGATCCAGAGCTTTCAGGAAAGTCTATCCAAGTAGTGATCTTCAGCTTCAATGAAATACCATCCCGGATAACAAGGTGGAAAGCAGGATATGGATTCTCTTAATTAGTGGCCTTGCTGTGCAGGTGCACAGTCATCCACTTCACATGCACACACACACGCACACACACATGCACACACACACACACACAGGTTTGCACTCACACTCATAGGAATGTATGCATGCAGGCACACACTGAAAAGAAATGTAGATTCCCATTCACCATTCTAGGAGGAGAGGAAGGAGGAGAAGCTAAGATTAATCAGGATGTAAAGTAAATAAATTAATTTAAAACGGAAATCTAGATTATGGTTCATGCTATAATAAAAGAGAGTTGCCTTTTAGATTTAAATTCACCACCTGGTTCTATGTTAGTCCCACGAAAGTAGAACAATTTCAATGTGCTTCGTGTTGCTTTTAAAGTCCCTCCATGCATTCTCAGGGATTTGGCCACACTCTGGTCTTCTGTAGCATTGCTTGGCATGCAGTAGCAATCCTTTGGCATATGGCTCAATAATGAAAGAACTCAGCTTCATCGACTTGTGGGCTGTTTCCTTTCTGGGGTCCAATAAAGTACTTGTTACTTTGAAATACTTTCTCTACTAATATCAAATTCATGTCCCCCTGCTGTTCTCAGTACAGGCAGTACTGGTTTAGTAATGAAACCCAGTAGTCTTTTTTAAGGAATGTAAAGTAGCAATTAACCTTAACTCATTTAGTGTTAACCAGGTGCATTACTCAATGTAAGATAAAAAAGAAATGACAGTCACGACTAGAACATGTCAAAACAAAGAACATGCCATGTCCCTGCTGCCTGGTGGACAGTGGTTCTAAGAAACAATCTAGAGGTAGAAACTGTATCAACGTGTCTGCTCATTCACAGAGGTAACTCAACTTAAAACATCATTAATTAAGCCTATTATTTGAGCTTCATATTCATAGATGTCTTAACTTCAAGATGACTGGGATGCTAACAACAAATGGGGACAGAGGAGAAAAGAGAAAATTCCAGGTGGAGAGAATTATCAACGCATAAAGGTACAGGAGGAGAAAACATAAGGACTGGTTGGCAGGCAATCTATAGACACGAGAAAGTGTGACATTTAAAGAATTCCTATGCATCAGTATCTAGATACAGCCACTATTTTCCACTGTGATTTGATATTTTCTGCTGTCTCCATAATAACGTGCAAAAATTCTTCCAAATAGGCTGAAAGGCCGTCCATAAATTGGCCTCAGTGTAACATTTCTGTATTCTCTCCCACTTAGCTGGTGAATAATACTTTGCTATCACATTCCTACCTCTATTCACAGACCCGAGTGCCCCTTTATCTGACTCGGGCCCTTTTATTAGAATAGGCCATCCTCTTTTAATGCACAATTATGGTAAGAATGGGTATTTCATGACCAGTAATCCTATCTGTAAGCCAAGTATCCTCAAATACCCAATGGTATCCTCTTGGCAGAGTTATTTGCAAAAGTACGTGCAATTTAGCTGTTGTGCTTGCCCATTACATTAGTGGTCACCCTTAAGGAGAGCCACCCTATTACTGATTGCTTCATGCAAAAAGAGGGAGCAGAGCCATTACAAGCTTCCAGAGTGACACAGGTGCTGAATTCCTTCCCCATACTATGTTATATTCTGTGTGTTTCCACTACGGAGCGAGACAACGAAGTGGTTAGTTTGAATGTGCAAGGTGCATGTTTATGGGCTATTATTCGTGAGGTTAAACACAATCTCAGGCAAGGCATGGTTTGTCTCATTTTAGCAAAGCATTTCTTTGAAAAATTTCAGGTGCCGTAATTGCATTTTAAAGATACATAATAAATTGCTCTCAGGCGCTGGTTAGGAGGTTTGCTGAGGTGTGAACTGACCGTTTTGTGCTTTCCCTTTTATCAACAGCTTGTGCTTTAAGGTCTCTGTCTGCAGAAGACAAAACGGTGCCCTGGAATATCAAAGGCTGTAGGTTTATTACTATACATTATGAATAATTTAATGCAGTAACAAAATAACACACTGATAAAGGCCAAAGAGTAATATTCTATTCATAGCTGACTGGATAATCAAAGCCATTGTAGGTGCTTTTTCTAATACTAATTTAAAATTTGCATTGTGGCCTTTCCCTTCCCAAATGATAACCACCTACTTGATGAAATATCCTGTAGGCCTTTTGGCGTCTTTTACAACTGGATTCAAAAGCACATTCTTGCTATGTGCAACGAAAAGAAAATAATTCATGGATAAAGAATAATTTTTCCCTAACGAATTATTTCATCTTTCCCTTAGTCTCTTGGCCTGGTTGTTGAAATTCTACTGTCTAGGGGTTTTCTATAATGTTTCATAGTGATCAAGTTGGCCTGTGAAAAGCAGTCTATTATATTTTAGAGTAGGAAAAGATTTCTAATTATTTCTAATTATTTGACAGAAATATGGCAATATGCAAACATATCATTCCTTTATCATAAAGTTTGTTAGTCACACATTATATACTGAAAACCATTCTGGATCACTATTTTCACTGATAACACTGATAAAAGTCTGAAATTTTTATCTTTCTCTTTGCAGATACTCTTCTATGAGTGATGGATTTTGCAATTAATTAAGTAATTAGTTACTTGGTTTTTTTGAGACAGAGTTTCTCTGTGTAACACTCCTGGCTGAACTTGCTCTGTAGACTAGATTGGCCTCGTACTCAGAGATCTGCCTGTCTCTGTTTCCTGAGTGCCAGGATGAAAGGTGTGCATTACCACTACCCAGCTCAATCATGTTTATATATATTTTTATCATATAGTCTTAAGAACACAGTATTTCCATTCAGCAACAGGGTCTGATCCTATTGTGGAAAACTGGAGAAAGCCCTTTTCCATGTGTGGAACCACTGCCACTCGTTTTACATTTGAGTCACTTGCATATATATATATATATATATATATATATATATATATATAGAGAGAGAGAGAGAGAGAGAGAGAGAGAGTAGGAAGTTACAAAAGGAAATCTCATGGTCACTTCCTGGGTTTGGACTTAATCAAATTACTTAGAATGACACTGAACTATTTTTGCAAAGGATCTGGATAACATTTAGCTTGGTAGTCACAAGGGACTTAGGCTTCAGGAAAAAAAAAACCCTTTTTCAAAATCTTTTTCTCAACTCAGTTTGAGCTTGATCAAGAACAGCATCACTGAGTCCCAAACAGCATTAAATCAATGTGGGAAGGGATAGGAGAAATTTGTGGAGAGAGATCCCATGAGGCTATCTTTGCAAATGAAAGAAGAGCAGAGACCTTAGACATTTCTGCTATGTGTCAAGAAGAGGATGCAAATTGATTCTGCTCTGGGTGCTTCGCAAGAATCACCTCCAACTAGGAAACTGCAAGACCATTTTAGCGTATAGAACCATGGTCTCTTTGTATTCGCTAGCTCTCATTGCTATAGGAGACTTACATTTGTTTGTCAATCAGTAACAGCATCAAAGGACCATAACCACAGCAGAGAATTTTGTTATCATGTGATAAAACATCCAAGAAACGAGATTGATTTTGTTTGATTTCCCTCAGATTACCCAAATCCTGAAGACTTCTCAGAAAGAAAACTCTGGCCTCGTCTCAAAAGGCTGTCTTCAGGAGGCATGAATATTTCAGTACAGTGTGAACATTAATTCAAATACATTTGATGATAGTTAATTGAAAATGCATTTTCCTATAGAAGAATGCATGTGAGTGCTATTCATTATGTTACCCACCAGACCAGTGAAAAAAGTAATAACAATGGCTGTTTTTCATTTTTCTGAAGAAAAGCTTCAAGTCAAACTTTATACTTAAATATAGACATTTACCCTCTTTGAATCAGTGTTCTATGACAAGGAAATCTTCAGCTTATTTGTGAATCATCAAACATCTTTTCATATGACAACACAGGATAAGTTAATTTGTACTTCTCTTTACTTTTGTGTAATAAGAGATGGTGAAGTGTTCATTTAATAAGCAGTTACTGGGCATGTCATTTTGTAAGACTGCAATTTTGTCCTTGAGGCTAACTTTATAATAGAGAGCATAGAGGGCATTGTATCTCTAAGTCTACACATTTATAAACTATTATGACTCTCAATGTCTTTGTGATATTCTTTATTTTATTTTGTAATGTATAAAACTTCCTTTACATTCAGCAAGTTACATATAACTCAAGACTATCATCTGCCGAAACATAGAAAGGAAAGATAAGTGACATTTATTCAACGCCTACTGCATGTTAGTCATTTGTGCCAAACCGTTTACAAGCATAATTTAATTTAAAGGATTTTTTTTTCTTTCAGTCCTCTGAAAGATGCTGTAGCCCAGGTTGGTCATACCCTGTAGCTCAGGGTAGCTTCTAACTTTCAGTAATCTTCTTTCAACAACCCTATGAGCACTGCATGGGGCAGTACTTGACTTAAAAGTAGTTTATTTTAAAATATTTAGAACTTATATAAAGCATGAGACATACTGCAAGAATATGGATCACTCTTAAGAAAGTCTCTCTCTGCTTGGTGCTCTTTAGAGCAAAAGCCCATCTTAGTTATGATATACAATGTGGGCAATATGATTAGAAACACGAGAGACTGTGTCTTTCTTGCTATGCCTCTGTCTTCTCTTCCAGCTTACTTGTTGGACTGTTTGCCGATTTACAAAATAGCAATCATTGTAATTAGAGACATTGTGGTAGGAACTGGAGATGGGACTCTAGAGATAAACTTGGAGTCAGTCATTGTCAAGAAAGTAGATGTCTTAGTCAGGGTTTCTATTCCTGCA
>NC_034608.1:65798894-65829416 GCF_900095145.1 Mus pahari
CCTATATAATCCTAATCCCCACTGAAATAAATAAGTTGAGAGAGAGAGAGAGAGAGAGAGAGAGAGAGAGAGAGAGAGAGAGAGAGAGAGAGAGATTCAAAAATACATTTGCAAAAGAAGACAAGAAATGACATGGAACCTGCCAATGCATAAATGAGTTCATTTCTGTGGAATACAAATTAATTCAACAACTGGACATTCCCATAGTACAGCTTTGAATTATACCTACGTATGCTTGGAGATAGAATAGCCATTCTTTTTTTCTTCTTTTTTATTATTACTCTTATTTTTTTTTTTTACAGCCCAGTTGTTGCCCCACTCTGGGTCTGCCCTCCCACATTTCCTCATCTCATTCCTCCTCCCCCTGTCTCCAAGAGGATGCTTTACCCCCAGTCCATGAAATAGCCACTCTAGTTACTTCCAAATCAGAGAAAAATATCTTGTTATACCTGACTATAGAAGGAATCTCACTTTGTCTTTCAAGCTACAGATAGCTTTAAAATTTTTACTCATTCTTAATTCATCACAGCATAATACATAATAGATATTTCTTAGGATAAAATATATCTTCCTCATTGAATTTACTATCTCCTGCATTTGTAGAAAAAAATATTCTTAGTTCAAATCAATAAATATTACCACTTTCTATTAAGTTCAATTCATGGATACTTGCAACCTTTTAATTTTTAATTTAGCAAGATATTTCTTGAAGTCACTTTAATATACACTTAATACAGTGAAGTTTTATGTTTGGTGGGCTAGAGGGTAAGACACAACTCTTCCTTTCTATAATTTCATCAACTTGTACAAATTCTCTTTGACCCTTCAGAACCATGTATAAATTGAAATAAGGAATTGATATCAATGATCTATTGTCATAGGAAATTCTTGTTCCTTCTCCTCTTTGCCTCTCTTCTCTTTTCTCTTCTTCTTCTCCTTGTAATACACATTTGGAAGGTCCATTAAGAGTTAGAAAGAACAATTTGCAAATTCATTTGGGATAACAAAAAGCTCAGGATAGTGAAAACTATTCTCAACAATAAAAGAACTTATCGGGGGAATCACTGTCCCTGACTTCAAGCTGTATTACAGAGCAATAGTGATAAAAACTGCATGGTATTGGTACAGAGATAGGCAGGAAGATCAATGGAATAGAATTGAANACCCAGAAATGAACCCACACATATATGATCACTTGATATTTGACGAAGGAGCTAAAACTATTCAGTGGAAAAGAGACAGCATTTTAAACAAATGGTGCTGGTTCAGCTGGTGGTCAGCATACAGCAAAGTGCAAATTGAGCCGTTCTTATCTTCTTATACAAAGCTCAAGTCTAAGTGGATCAAGGACCTCCACATAAAATCAGATACACTGCAACTTATAGAGGAGATAGTGGAAAAGAACCTCGAACACATGGGCACAGGGAAAAAATTCCTGAACAGAATACCAATGCCTTATACTCTAAGATCAAGATTGACAAATGGGACCTTATAAAATTGCAAAGCATCTGTAAGGCAAAGGAGACTGTCAATAGGACAAAAAGGCAACCAACAGATTGGGAAAAGATCTTTACCAATCCTAAATCCAATAGGGGGCTAATATCCAATATATATAAAGAACTCAAGAAGTTAGAGTCCAGAGAATCAAATAACCCTATTAAAAATGGGGTACAGAGGTAAATAAAGAATTCTCAAATGAGGAATATCAGATTACTGAGAAGCATCTAAAGAAATGTTCAACATCCTTAATCATCAGGGAAATGCAAATCAAAACAACCCTGAGATTCCATCTCACACCAGTCAGAATGACTAAAATCAAAAGCTCAGGTGACAGCAGATGCTGAGGAGGATTTGGAAAAAGAGGAACACTCCTCCATTGCTGGTGGGATTGCAAACTGGAACAACTACTCTGGAAATCAGTTTGGCAATCCCTCAGAAAATTGGACATAGTCTTACCTGAGGGCCCAGCTATACCACTTCTGGGCATATACCCAGAAGATGCTCCAAGATGTAATAAGGACACATGCCCCATTATGTTCATAGCAGCCCTATTTATAATAGCCAGGAGCTGGAAAGAACCCAGATGTCCCTCAACAGAGGAATGGATATAGAAATGTGGTACATTTACACAATGGAGTACCACTCAGCTATTAAAAATGATAAATTCATGAAATTCTTAGGCAAATGGATGGAACTAGAAAATACCATCCTAAGAAAACTTAAGAGATAATATATGGTTAAAGAAGAAGGTCAAAAGCTGTGGAGATTTTAATGACTTCATTTTATTTCCAGAACATTTCCTGAGAAGGTTTACTATTTAAAAGACAGAATTAAGCAATGGCCACATAAACATTTAGCACAAATAAATACTTGAAAATCCACATACACACTGCATTTACAGGACCATTGCCTTCAAACTCTAAAGTGTTGTATGTGACATTTTGAAATATAAATATAGATAATATCTAATAAAAATGAATCTTTAGGCTATAGAAGCATCTTTTTTGTTTGGTTGCTTGTTTGTTTGTTTGTTAGTTTTCTGAGACAGGGTTTCTCTGTATAGCCCTGGCTGTCCTGGAACTCACTTTGTAGACCAGGCTGGCCTCGAACTCAGAAATCTGCCTGACTCTGCCTCCTGGGATTAAAGTCGTGTGCCTCCACACCCAGTAGAAGCATCATTCTTTAGTAAAGGAATATTCTTAATTGATTTTGGAACATGATTCATAGTTTTAAAATGCAGAATTTTCAAGCTTCAAAAGATACTTAAAGTGATAACAATACCGAAGAGAAAAGGACCACCCATCTAATATATATCTGTTCTGCTCAATCACTGTTCATAAGCGTGAAAATATTGAATCACATGTGTTTGGACCTTCCAGTGTCTGTTTCAAATCAGCTATAATTTCCAATGGTTTTATTCACTATGAAACCAGAAGAAGGCCTGGGATAATAGTGCCTGAAAGAAAAAGTATTGGCTCAGGAACTCTAAGACAAATTCTCAACTCAAGGATTTATTTGCCCCTGAGGTTCAGAGTGGAGGGAATAAGAGATACAGACAGGAGCAAGAAGATGAGAGAGAAGGGGAAGGGAACAAGGAAGAGGGGACAGGGGTATTTTTCCCAGAGTGGGGACAAAGGACTTTCTCTGGATAGAGAGGAGACAGACAGAGCCCATAGAAAAAATGGTCATTTATAAAGGTTCAAGGAGGAAACCTGTGTTAGAATGAGGTATTTAATTGGCCATATTAATTATGTCAACCATGGGGGCTTTTGATTGCTGGATTTCAATACTTTGATAGCTGGAGCTTTGTAGTCAGCCTTAGGATGAGGAGGTGGACCAATGGGGGAATTGGTGACTAGCTTTAGGGATGTAATCTAGAAGTTTCTAGCAAGGCAGAGGGAATGGGGAAGAAGGGCAAGGCCTTCCAGAATCCTGATCACCACACTTTGAGCTGTTCAGTGTCCCTTCAGTATCAATATGATCCTGATAGAGGTGGATGTCCCAGAGTAGGTCTACATACAAACCTTCAAGGATGCCTGGATTTTCTTATTTCCTCCTTTTAGGGGTTTCCAGGAGGGCCTTGGGAGCTCTGTCAGCATTTCACACATCTCTTGGACCAATGAATAGCTTGGTAGTCTAAACACACTTTCACAAGACAGTGTCTAACCCATGAAGACGTTCTAGAATGGCAAATTAAAATCATCATGAGCAGGAATTTTTCAGAAACTTTGCAATTCTTTATCACAGATGTGAACATAAAGCAGGACCACAACCTAAAGATCTATGGCCAATTTTAGTCTGGGGCTGGTTTATGTTGGAATTACATTGTATATTACAATATTTTTAATTGTTTGCTCACAATTAAAAACATTATAAGTGATTATGAAAAGTAACCATAACATATTTATTTTCTAATATTTTGCATTTACAGAGTTCTTTTCAGGAGAATGAGTGGATGAAACAGACAATTACAAGAAGGGTCAGAAGCTGTGTGTCCAAGGTTTCTCTCTTTCTAAGCATATTCTTTGGCTCCCCGTTCCCATGGACATATTTTTTTAAAAAGTCCTGTAATATGTCCCATAACATTGGTTCAAGCATCAGTTGAGTAGATTAAGAAAGCGCAATAAAATTATCTTAAGATGCTATATTGGACAGTGGTTGTGGTGCCATTTTATACACATACTTCAATAAAAGAAAATAATTACATCAATTCTATGTGGAGTTTAATTGTACCCAATCTTAGCCAAATGGCAAAGAAGTAGCAGGTGCTTTATTTACATTTTCTTTTCCATTTGTACTCTTTCATGTTTACTGAGATCCTCTTAAACACTGCATATCCAGTTCAGGATGTTACATCTTATGAAAAGAACATGCAAAATAAAATAGAAAAAAATCTAAGAAGCCTCTCTTCCAAGCAGACTCTACACCTATGTATTTTTTTTTTTTAATCTACTAGCACATAAAGCTAATAGAAGTTGAGGCTAGACTTCAATGTTTTTCCCAAACTAGTGTTGTCAGGAAAAAAAAAAAAACAAAAAACAAAAAACAACCCCCAAAAAGAACCCTGTGCTTTCTAGTGGTTAGATGCTAACAGGAAAAAAAAAAATCATTCCATTCATTATTCTGGACAGATCAGAAACCTCTCTTGGGAAGTCAGTAAAACTCTACTGCAAAGAATAAAGCTGTAATCTACTGTCAGCAACAATTTGCCTTGGCAGGGGATGGACAGTATGATCTAACAGGCCCTTTTATTTCTAATTTCTACGATTCCCTTTTTTTTTCAAGCCTTATATAGTTCTCTTAACGCAATGCTGCTACCTACTGAGCCAGAATCTCCCAGTGTCCCAGCTGTTCTCCAGGGCTATCAAGCACTTCGGAAAATACAGAAACACTTTGTTCTGCAGGCTAACACTTTTAGGATCCATGCCTTCTGAGCCAGGCCACTGCATCTACATGAGAAGTTTGACATCCATGTGAGTTAATGCAGACAGTTGTTTTCTTCTTTTCTTTTCTTTTTAAAATCCTCCTCAGGGTCAAGTTCAACAAAGATTTAAAGCTGTGGTTCAATTGGCAACAGTATTTTCAGTGCTTAGTGATCATGAATGTCAAGCACACTTTTGTACCCTGATGGTTCCTTTTCATGCAGATTTTCTTCACAAGTTTTTCATATCATGCATTGCTGATGGGGCAAAGTTTAAATTCATCAAGGTGTTCTTTCCTCCCATACTGTCCCCATGTTTGGTAAAAGATTACATACTGAGTACGTTTTAACCAGGGGGGCATAGTTCTACTATTACAGGGCAAGGCAATGGAACACAACAGGTGCTCAGAGCACCTCTGCCTAAGGTACTTAATTAAGGTACTTAATCTAATAGGGACTCAATCAATTCATGCAGTGATTACATAAAGCACAGATTAGCAATAGAACGATGCATACTAAAGAAAAAAGAAATAAGGAAATGAAGGCTGTAACTGTTCTCAATGAGCTTACTCTGGCTGGGTAGCTGGAGAAGGTTTCTTATTACTGTCTTTAATACATGGATTGTTTTATTGTTGCCTCTTAGTCACCACACAAAGGATGGGTTACTGTTTTTTGTTTGTTTGTTTGTTTTTTGCAATTCAGCATTTTGAGTGTAGGAAAATGCTTAGTACTGGTTTAAAATGCTTAATACTGGTTTGTTAAATTATGTAGTGCAATCTAGGTACCTCATATTTTAAGGCTCATTTGTGTCTGGATCTATTTTCAAAATTAAGAAATACAGAAGTGGATGCTCACAATCATCTATTGGATGGAGCACAGGGCCTCTAAAGAAGGAACTAGAGAAAGTAACCAAGGAGCTAAAGGGGTTGGCAACCCTATAGGAGGATCAACAATATGAACTAAACAGTACTCCACAGAACTGTGTCTCTAGTTGCATATGTAGCAGAGGATGGCCTAGTCGGCCATCAATGGGAAGAGAGGCCCTTGGTCTTGTGAAGATCATATGCCACAGTACAGGTGATTGCCAGGACCAGGAAGCGGGAGTGGGTGGGTTGGGGAGTAGGGCTGGGAGAGTATAGGGGAATTTCAGGATACCATTTGAAATGTAAATGAAGAAAATATCTACTAAAAAAACGAATCTAGAGACTTACCTTGGCCTTTTATTTCTTGGAAAAATAATAAAACAAACCATCTTAGAACATAGCTATTGTATGTTTTATTTACAACAGAATTCCAAGGGCACAGAAATAGGTCACAGTAGGGTCTCAATATAAAATGAAGGAACATCTTCTGAATTGGAATCCTTCTTCCAACAAAAGTATGTACTGTTATTTTCCTGCCTTAATTTGCTATGGTATTTTAAGAAGCACAATTCAGGAAGCTCTGTGTGAAACGTCAGTATATTTCTGAACTAAATAACAAACTTTAAAAATAAATAATATCAATAGAATCTGAACCAGATAAGTATGAGGAATAGGAGGAATTTCCCACTGCCTTCTCAGGCTTGTGGTTCAGCTCCTTTCTCCTTTTCCATTTTCTTCCTATTATCATTCCATAGAAAGCTTCCCCTAGAGGGAACTATCTGAAATTCATTGATATTAATTTTTAAAAGAGCAATAATGACCACTAAAAGTATTAAGTTCTGACCTTTCTCTCTTCCACTGGGATTTTTGCAACCCAAGTAATTAGGTAGAGGGCTGCTTTTTTAATTGTCTATAAAAGCTTGTGGATTTCTTTTATCTTGTTTTTATTATAGTTTAGGCTGAGAAGTCAATCATTTTCTGATGTGTTTGAATAGAAGTATATATTGTAGATATACTTGATCTTTACAGTAGGGGTTGGTTTCAATGTCTCTGTGGAATAAAAGTTTTGTTTTTTTGATTTTTTGTTTTTTAAAAAAAAACCTAATCAGATACAGCAAGAGTTTGTAGTCTTTTGCTACCTCAGCTTCTATGAAGTAAGAGCCCACAATGTATTTATCCTTATCCAGGCCCTCTCTATGTAACCAAGATTGTAGAGAACACTAATGTAATTGCTTCCATCTGTTCTTGACTATGGATGAGATTTTGCTCAAGTATCTTTCTTCTTTATACATTTCAGAGCCAAATCTAGGGAATGGTGCCACCCACGGTGGGGTGAGCCAATTACAGAACAGGACAGCCTTAGGACCATAGGCTAACTTGATGTAGACAATAACTCATGGAGACTCTTAAGGTGATTCTTGGTTGTCTAAAGTTGTCAGTTAAATCTAACTATTGCAGCAGTGCCTACTTGTAATCAAGTATGTTGTAAACTGGGGTAGGAAAATAAAGATTTGGAGATCTGCCTGTGCTATTTAGTGAGTTCTTATATAAATTAATTTTGTATGCTGCAAAATATGTTAAATATCTTTTTAAAAATATTTTGTTTTGCTTTTAAATTCTATGCTTATACTGTACGTGAAATGGATTGTGCATATGAGGGCAGGTGCCTACAGAGGGAGGTGTCAGATTCTCTACAGATGGGGTTAGTCTGTTATGAGTCAGTCTCCCCTGTGAATGCTAGGAACTGAGCCCAGCTCCTCTATAAGAGCTATGAACTCTTAACTGCAAAGGCATATTTCCAGCTCCTATAAATTTCCCCTCTGAGTGTATTTCCCCAAATTCATGGCTTAAAAATCCTAGTTGTCAGCTTAATACTTTTAGGAGATAAGTAGGTCCTGTCATGAATGGGTTTGTTGTTGATATCACCCAGACCTCAGAGAGTACCATTGCTTCTCTTAAACTGGGGAGAATGAACCAAGAAGGAAGACACTCTGCTGCTATGCTGTTAGCTTGGTGCTTTTGTGGAACGCCTAACAGTTTGGATAAATGTGCCTCTTTTGGCTGCTTTTGGGACTTTTCTTCCTTTTGTTGGGTTGCTTTGTTCAACTTCTATAGGAGGGCCTTGGCTTTGCCTTATTGTTTCTTGGTGTGTAGTGTTTGGTTGTTGTCACTTTGTGGACTGCTTTTTTCTGAAGGGAAAGGGTTGGGTAGGACTTCAGGAGATGGGAGGTGAGGAGTGGGGGAGGGGAACGTGAAGAAACTGTGGTCAGGATGGATTGTATGAGTGAAGACTATATTTTTAATTAAAAAACAATAAGCAGGACTCTAGCCAGACACATAATCTTCAAGCATTTTCATCTTTAACTTTTTAGCTCCCATATCTGTGAGAAACAATTGATTGTTGGTTGAGCCCATGACCCCAGTATCTTTGTTAGAGCTGTTGAAAAGACTAGAACAATCTCTAGCAGTACAGGATTGAAACCTTTCTCGAATTTTCTAGAACTAGCTTTGTTTGCTTTAATGAGGTTCTGAGACGGGTGCTATATTTTCTAAATTATTTCTGTTGTACAGATGATAATTATAAAAACATTAGACAATACACATTCTCAGTTAACATATTCAAATATTTATAGCTGCTTCAATTCTTAAATTAAGAAGTATGGATTTTTTGCAAGTAGTGGCTTGAAATAAAAAAGAACAAAAATACATGTAACCTATATATGTTAATTGGTTGATGTCACCATTTTTAACTAGTAACCAAAACCATACATACTCCACAGCTTAATGTATCATTAGTATATCTTTACTATTTAGAATTTTCTTATTCAGAAAAAAGCTACTATTTCTTGTTTAAGGAATTTCATGAACATAAAAGCACTAGAGTTACTAAATTTATTAAATAATCTGTGGAATGTGTGTGTGCGTGTATCTGTGTATCGTGTGTGTGTGTGTGTGTGTGTGTGTGTGTGTGTGTGTATGTGTACATTTGTGTGTTTGTAGGTTCCTGGACATATATGCAGTCAAATGGAGGCCTAGTAAGGACACTAGTTATCTTACTGAGTTCCTCGTGTATGTGTGTGTGTGTGTGTGTGTGTGTGTGTGTGTGTGTGTGTGTGTGTGTATGTTTGATATTGACTGAACTTGAAAATCACTTTTGGCAAGGTAACAGTGGCAATCTGGGATCCACTTCTCTCCCCTTTCTCCTCCTCCAACACTGGAGTTACTATCATGAACATCTTTTATCTGGGTGTAGGGATTTGAACTTACATCATCTTGTTAGCATAGGTGACTTTACCTGTTGAGCTGTCACCTTGACCCTACGTTACCCACTTTCTATGTTCTGCTTAGCTAGCTCTACCAACCAGCATTAAAAGATTAAGAGATAAATCATCCAATCTTAAGCCAGCTCCTGCTCCAAAAGTTCTAACCTTCATACATATTCTTCCTTCTTTCCCCTGTCCAAGATGCTGGTAAAATTATTCGCTATTTCAGAGGTCAATAGAAAAATACTGGATACAAGAACAAATAGGTCTTTATGATCTTTACTTCAGATCTGGCAAGTGATAAATGCCAAGAACTTTGAAAGCACCAGTATTTTTGTTTGTTTGTTTTATTGTTTGTTTGAGGTACTACATAAATAAGTTCAACACCTTTCAAACTGAATGCTGATGATTAAAAACTAAATCATTGTCTACATAAAAAGTGGGGCTTTTAATGCTTGACTTACATTTCTTCCTAACATACGATCAGTGTTCTAACTGCCCATAGAAAATACATACAAGATCAACTCTATGTTTGCACAACCTTCTTAGCTAGTTACATTCTGGAACCACATAAACTGTATGACAATGGAGTATGCTACAGCTCTGAACACAATGACTCTGTTTTCTGGAATTTTCTGTGCATTTGCCTGTGAAATGTTTTCCTTGTTAAGAATTAAAACCCAAATGATGGACCAAAACCAAGAGTGTTTTCCTAACATCTTCGTACAAGTTTAACTTCTCTCACCTCAAATGGGAGTTACATGTATGTTAAATAGTGAGCAGACTTCATTATCTAACTATCAATCATTCACCCTTAAAATGAAGCCTTCATGTGTGTATTTTAAAGTGATGTACTAAAAAATGGAAATTATGATTTCAGATAAAAGCAGTTCTAAAAATATTTTAAATGTAGGATTAAATTTAGATAATGTAGCAGTTGATTTCATCTAACAGAGAGAAGACTGGAAAATGAAGGGCAGCAAAGATTTACAGTTATACCACTTATTGGAGAACATGATATAAGATTCTCAGAATAACAGTGCTGAGAGCCATACTTCAATGGACATGCAGCCATGAAGACCAGGGTCATGATTAAGTTTCTGGTGTAGCTGCTGTCGTCAGATATATGACATGTAACACTACATGATAAGCCAGTTGATAACTGTCTATAACCCTTGTTTCTGAATCTTACTATCCTCCCAGTATAGCTCCTTTTCCCATTCCTTCTTCCAATACTAGTTATAGAAAATTCATTTGAATCAAATAATGAGAATTTCTTCCTGGGACTTTTAGTTCTCCTCTAACCTTGATTCCATTGTACAGATTGTCCAACAGGACAAAGAGCTTAAAGGAGAGAGTGATGCATGTGAGTCTACATACGGTTTTAGTGATTAATAGCATGGCTAAGTAGATATTGGTAGAAAAATGGTTTGAAATCAATTAACAGGTGACTTCTGAATTTCAGACTAAGTGTTCATCATCCCCCAATAGACCATGCTCATACCAATAAAGTTGGTTGACATTTTCAGCCTGGCACAGAAAATTCAGTCTCTATTTTAACAATCCCTCAAAGACCAATACAAAGAAAGTCATTTTAGTCATTTAAGTGTGAGTGTCAGAAATATTTGTCTAGACCCCCAAATCACTAACTTCATTAGCTGTCTGATAGAGGTCAAAGAAGAAAACCAAAACAATTATTGAAATAAAGGCAAAATAAGAGTATTGTTCCTGGCTCTCCCCATTGACCAACATCATTATTTCAAAGCCAAGTTAGAAGTTCTGTTAAGATTAACTCTTTCAAGCCATTCAAATGTTATTGTTATGCCACTGAGAAGTTACGTATTATATTTTCTCAGTTGCTAGAGAAAATCATGGCCATATAAAACACATATAAATCACATTCCTGCCATATCTGGTCTGCCATGTACCACTGACAGTAGGTCCCCCAAATGGCATTTTATACTCTCAAGTTCTCAATATTACTCAATACTCAGGAGGTAAAAATAAAGATCAAGGCAAGGTAAGTAATGTGGTGGTTTAAGAGAGGTGTGTTCCCATATCCTTAGCATATAATTCAAGTGCTGGGCTTTAGTAGGCATGTCTGTAGCATTCCATATACCCCTGCACCCCCTCCAGTGTCTATATGTCACCATAACCATAAGGACTGACAAGAGAATCTTTCTATTAGTGGTGTCTACACAGACTGCCATTGATTGACAGCTTCAAATGTTACTTCTTGGGCTCAATTCCAACCCGTACACAGGAGCCTCTTAATATTCTCACATGCCAGAATATGATCATATTTGGGGTTATTATTTCTTTTAAATGAAATCATTCTGTTAACTCAATATTTGAAGAGGTTAAATATTTAAAAGTGTGTATCCATTTACATATGGTTTCATAGGTTCCCCTCTTTAGAGAAGTTAATTTTAAATCTTAATTTCAATGGTACCGTAATTTTTAGTAGTTCTACTGTTACTGCATGCTAAATGAAACAAAAATGCAATTGTTTAGAAATTTTTTGTTAAATTTCTGTTTTACTTATCATATAACCTACATTACTTAGAGCCAAGCTTTTTATTTAGATTTTTATTTAAAATATGCCTTTTTTTGGGGGGGTGATCCATAAGTGTACTAAATTGGATATTCCCCTAAATACCTACAACTCTTAAGCTGGAAGCGACAGGCTTAAAGAAAAGTAAGTAAGAAGAATCAGACACACCTGGGTTCAGGCCTTGCTGATAGCAGACAGATAGACAGACAGAGAGAGACAAAGAGACAGACAGACAGACACACACACAGAGACAGAGAGAGAGANAATCAGACACACCTGGGTTCAGGCCTTGCTGATAGCAGACAGATAGACAGACAGAGAGAGACAAAGAGACAGACAGACAGACACACACACAGAGAGAGAGAGAGAGAGAGAGAGAGAGAGAGAGAGAGAGAGAGAGAGAGAGAGAGAGAGTTCCTGACATCCACACATTTATCACCTTAGGCAAATCTCATAACTATATATGTTAGGCTTGCCAAATTCCAAGAGTGGCTTTGGGTAATTCAAGAGTGTAACTTAAGTAAAGCTTGCAGTAGGCTGTAGGGCAGCTTTCAGGTGTTCCTTATTTCTTATTTCCCATCATTTCTGCTTCAAACTGTTTGAAGACTATAGGATATTTAACATTTGATCAAAACAAAAAATGAACGACAAAAATCCACTTAAGTGGAGAACTTTCCAGTAGATAGACTTTGCCCAGAAAATATGCAGTGTGCTGATTACATTGTCTGGCTTGCAAATTCCTCAGATTTCACCATCATTCTGGCATGCGGATGGGACTGTCAGAAAAACCAAGTCCAGGGACACTTCACATCGGGAGGAATGTTTCTGATTGGAAGTAACATCTACTCTCTGCTGCTCCTGATTAGGGAACTGTACAACGAATGGGTTGTGGATGTGTGATCCAAACTATAACAATAAATTGGAGTTGTGGTGATCAGGTGTTTTGTTATCAAGGCAAGTGTGCACTGAAAATATCCTGTCACGCAGACGACTGTCCTGCTGGCCTTTATCGCTGCACTGTCTTCTCCTTTTCAGCGGGAACAGGAAATTTTTCAAACAGTATGTGCTCAGTGGCAGACACCTTCTGGGTTTCTGGTGGGGTTTTAAAGCTCTCCTCTATTAGGATGTTGCTGCTGCCTAGACTGTACCAGAAAGTTAAATGTGAAGGTCTTAACCTTTGTCTTTTAACAACATTTCATCTCAAAGGCCCCTTGGGAATTGAAATGTTGTCTTCCCTGTTGCTTCATTTCCCCCTCTTCCACCTGCTCACCACTTTGTCACTCTTATTTTTTTGTTCTTCATTCCTTCTATTTCCTTCTCTCTCTTTCCTTCCCTTCTCCACTTTTTATCTTCATTATAATTTATGTCTGCTGTTTTCTCTTTCCTCTCTCTTCCTTCTCTCCTTGTTTCTATTCTACCTTCTCTCCCGTCTTCCCTCTCCTCTCTTCCCTCCTTCCTTTCTTACAACAATAGTACACATGAGATTTTGTATACCTTACAGAATTAGTGGGTTCTCAAAGTAGGAATTTATCCATCTTCAGACTTGTGCATGAACTTACTCTTTTCCAATATTTTACCACATATGACCATACTAAAACATGCTGGACAGTTTACTTTCTTTATTTATCCATAATGTATTCATTTGTTTGACAAAAATATTTTCAGTATGTAAGACAGGATGGCTGTCAAATCATAACCTCTATAATACAGAGATTGAAGGTGTGTTTGAACCCCCAGAAAAATAATTTCTAAAGAGATTAGAGAGCAAAGTATCTATGACATTCTTCTATGAATGTATAGAGAAGTCATTTTATTATATTTTAATTTCATTTCAGTTTTTGGTTTGGACTCTGCCTTCATTAGCTTCTAGTAGTTCTTGACAAGCTCATTCCCGGGGACACATGCTTTACTGTGTTCTGTCCACACTATACACACTTCACACTGTACCATGGCAGTGTGAACTCAGGGATTTGTCGACGCTCGGATTGTACTGCATCACTGAGCTATGTGCTCCGGCTCTACCCATTTAAGTTGTATGAAGCATCTAGAACTGAGTCCCCTCTAGAACTGAGTAACATTTCATTCCTACTTTCAAACAGAGAGGTACTTAAAGCTTAGAAAACTTAAGTATGCTGCTATAGGTCACACAGTAAAGGGTAAGCTGAGAGTCGACACTAAACAATGAATCTAAATTATTTCTTTTTTAACTGTTAAAACTTTTCAGGAGTAAACCTTTGATTTTAAATATACTTGCAGGTCACATGATGTTGAGTTTCTTTAATAATTGTCTGAGAGCAGTTAAGATGAAACAAAATCCAAGTCAGGAGACAATGGAGATCAGTGTCAGTTGGTGTGCATACATTCCTCTGATTTTTGAAATTCAGTTTAAAAAATTTATTTCTTCAAGTTGCATACTCAGTGGTAGAAATACAGAAAACAAACATTTCTATGTACTTTACATAAAGCCTTGTTTCTGAAGGAGCATTAAAGAAAGAATAATAATATTAAAAATGGTGTTTTAGCAACAACAACAACAAAAAGGTTATGTCAAAATAAAAAAAATGGAAATAAGAAACTATTTTTTTTTCAAATAAAAAAATGCCATTTTGCACTGGAAGACAGATTACTAAGTTAGCTGATTAATGTATTAATGTAAGACATAAGCCACCTTTATCTTTGATCTTTTACTTTATATTTCATCTCAAAAGGTAATAGACATGCCCAAAGCATTTGAACCCCAACAGGACATCATGCACGACAAATATAATTTCTTTCTGCCTTTAAAATTCATCTAAATTGTACCCAGAGGAACAGAGGTGGGTCTTTGATAAGGTTCTCTAAAGCTGCTGTTTGCAGAAAAATTAGGAGAGTTTTTCAATTTGATATTTTCTAGATTGACAATTTCATTCCGTGGCTCCTTCTGCGTTTCTGGGCTCTGGTTTTAATTATCGCTTAGAGTAAGTGTACTGGATATGCACTTATCAGTTCCTCATTTCCCCTGTGGACCACACTGTGGGTTACAAAATACAATCTCCATTTTGTCTGCTGATGGCCTAAATAAGGTACACACAAAACAACAAGGATGGGCTTCTCAATTTAGCACGGTAAGATGTTCATATAACAGTGGCCCTAGGGGTTAGATTAGAGGAGAAAAAGAAATAGATTCTACCTCAGTGGAGTTGAACAATTTTTAAAAGATTTAGCACAAAAGAACTGGGCCATTCCACACTATGAGCACTTTTTAAAAAATATCTAACAATAATATAATTTTTCATATTCTTTAATTTAGGGAGTCATGGCATATGCAATTATATCTTACATGATATTTTAAGCACAACTATCACAGGAACAAAATTGTTAAAGAAAAATTAAGCACATGAATACCATGACAAGGTTATATTAAAATATTTGGTATTATAAAGCATCTGGCATAGGTATCAGACCCCATTTTATTTAATTCCTCAAACTGGCATTCTTAGTATTTTTAAGTCAAGTAAAAACTTTAGTACAATATTTTAAGATAAAATGTATGAAAATTAAAAAATGTGAAAGAGTAATTCCTAGCTTTAAAAAAACTTAATTTTCCTACCACTTAATTATTTCTTCATCTCATTTCCTCTGGTGTGAGGAATTTCTTTCTGGTGAATATGTAGTACAGGTTGTAAGCCATAATTATTAATATAAGCCTTAATGCCACAAAGATCAGCAAAATTTAGTGGGTCCTTACTATTATCATAGTCATAGGAATCTAGAATTCCCCCTCCATGGCCAGATCTTAGAAAACTGATGGGACTGCAGGTATATATTAAACAGACAAAACATTACACGGTATCAGGCATGGTTTCTCTAGCAAAATCATGGATTTTGGAGAACTTACAACTACCACCTGACTAAACCAGCATAATGCCTAACTGTATTCGAAATATTCATCCTTATATCCACACATAGCCATGGTCCTCACCCCTCATCAGGGAAACTTCTCTTTGGAATAGGTAAAACCATTATGGAAAACCACAACCAACCAAAATGTAGAGTTGTGGAGTCCAGTCTCTGTGGATATATCTATAATAGAACTGCCATGCTTAAGGCTTAGAATCATCGAGGAAGAGAGAATTGAAAGAATTGTGGGAGCCAGAGAAACAGGGGGCTTGTTATCCCCTATGGTTGATCCCTAGCCTCCGTCCTAAGGAAACCCGAGCATTCGATGTCACATTTCGGCCGTATATGCTTGGCATCTTCTTGCTCATGTTGGTCACATTTTCTTACTTTCCCCACTCATCAAATGAGCATGTCTTTTCTTCTGGAGACCATGACAAATGCTAGTTTAAGAGATCTTCCAAATGTACCACGTGTCATGTTGGCTTAAGAAGGTAGGGCTTTCGATGAAAATGTACTGGAGATGTTGGAGAAAACTGAAGTACACGAGGAAGAATGAGCTACATTTGAGCAGCCGTTTGATGACTTAGCATTCTTCTACGTGGATGAAAAATAAGTAGGGATCTATCAAAATACTTTCAGTGTGACCTGAACACACTGGTGTTGCTTGCTATTCACTCAACTTTTCAATTAGATGTAACTTCATTTGTACTTTCTGAACATGGACTGAGATGTTCTTAGTCCCTGCTGGGAAATACTTGGTTTACTCTAAGGTATTTACTCAAAGAGATGACCCTGCACTGATTAAGGATGAAAAGATGTGCAAACTCAACTGACAAGTACTTATTTTCTACTTACTATCATATGACTACTATGAAGCCATTATAATGGATAAATTATAATGGATTTATCAGTGAAAACCTCTATCACAATAAAAATGGTAATTTAGGATTTTGCAATTGTATTTAGTGAATTAGAAGGCACCAAGAAGTTTTGTATGTTAAATAGCTTTATCCTTTCCATCATTTAAAAATATGTGTGTGTTTGAAGGATGGGAGGAGGTCAATGCTTATGGGTAAGCAGGATGACTTTCACTGAAATCACTGGAATATAGAAAGCCAGGCTTGCCTTCACTTGCCTATAAAAATAGAGGTGAGGTTTAGACATGTGGATATGGGCAGTTCTCTTGTCAGCCAGCTTAGCCCACATGAGGACCATCCAGTTTTGCAAGAGAATTTTCTAAAGTCAATAAAGCAGAGAACAATAGAGGATGCCCAGTTTCTTCCTCTTGCATCAGCATACCCATGTGCATGCCCCACACATGCACATACAACACACAGATATAGCCACTCTAAAATATGGGTTTCAATTACATCATGTACAAATATTTTGAAAAGTCCTAGTTAATGGAATAATGATCTTTTATCAATGCATCCATAGAACTGAATTATTTTGGCCTCTTGGAACTCTGTCTTGGTCACTTAAAGCATCTAATTTTTTCTTTTCTGGTGGTTTGAATAAGAACCGCTCCTATAGGCACACTTATTTGAATGCTTAGAGAGTGCCACTACTTGAAAGGAATAGGACATGTATCCTTGTTGGGGTAGATGTGGCTTTGTTGGGGGAAGTATGTCACTGGGCATGGGCTTTGAGGTTTCAGATGCTCAAGCCAGGACGAGTGTCACTCTGTTCCTGCTGCCTGTGAACTCAGATGTAGAACTCTCAGTTAACATGCCTTCTTGATGCTACCCATCATGAGGAAAATGGACCAAATATCTGAACCTGTAAGCCAGCCCCATTAAAACACTTTCCTTTATAAGAGTTGCCATAATCATGGTATCTTCAGAGCAATAGAACACCCCTTCCATTCCCACTCTTTCAGCATTAAAAATTAAAATTAAAAATTATCTAGTATATTAATCATTTAAATGAGCAATAAGAAATAAAAAATATTCTCGTGGAATATACATTTTAATGAGACAAGACAGAGAAGAAGTCATATACAAACTGTCAAATGTCAACAAAGTCATGTAGGTAATTAAAACAAGGGAAAAGAAATAGAAAATTATTTTCTTTAGAGTATAAGCTAGTTAGGAAAACCTTGGAGAGAGTACAGAGTGTAGAAAGGCGATTATGAAAGGCGTGCTTACTCCCACAGGGATAAACAATTCACTACCTATGACTTTATGTTGAATTTTTTTCTCACATATTGGAAAAGTATCTCATCCCCAAATAAGTATCATACTCAATTATGGCTAAATATTCCAACATGGATATCTAAGCTGAAACGTCTTGCTAGATTCTTAGCTACAAACTCATAAGACTTCAGGGTTATGAATATTTATTCAAACACCCACATCTTTTTTTTTTTTTTTTCTTTTGCCTAGCCTGACAACCATGATTCCACTGTTTCTCAGAGGTAAAGGATATGTTAGGGATTTTCCTTTGGCTATCTTCATTCGAAAATGTAAGCAAGACCTGACCAATCAGTAGGATCTAAATCTTTGGGATTCAAAAACTTACTCCAGAAATATCTGCGGCACAAGACAAATTTATCCTAATTATTAACTCTCGAGCGAGAGACTGTTGGTGAGATACATGGGAATGGTACACTCAGTTTTGGTGGAACAGGATGAAAGTGAGGGTGTAAGCCTAAAGTTTCAGATGCTCAGCTTGGTGTGAAAGGGAAGAGTCTGAAATAGAGCCAGGAAGGAGGAGAACAGATCCAAGAAGGGATAGAAATCCCTGGCAATGTTGTTTAAGCAGTTAGATCCAACTGTGACTGAATCCATTATGTATGGACTTTTCCCTACTCCGTCCAACAAATTACCATATTGGAATGTACTATTAGAATTACCTTTCTGTATTTGCATCTAAATGCCTCATGGTGAAAGGAAGTAGTAGATTCATGTCTGTTTACAATGCAGACTTTGAAAGAAGCGAGTATTGTCACAGTAAAAAGGGTTGTCCCGCTGTCCCATGAACACTCTCTTATCTGCCTTCTACTCCTTCCTCTTTACCTATCCATCACTTAACACATCCCTGTGTTTTGTGTTGTTCAGTGATCCACTATGCTCCACACATTTGTTTTAGTGATTCTCACTTGTTTACCTTTGAGAGGGTAATGATTTCAGTGTAATAGAGAACACATGCTCTTAAAGTCTATAAGACTCAACCATATCCAGGGAATATGTTAAAGGGAACATTAGTTTGTAGAATTTAGCATGGCTTAGAGTTATGTGACTCAAAGTAATAAACATCTCATTATTACTGTTTTTACATGAAACCACAGTTTATGTCTTTTTTTTCCCTCTATTCATCTAGAGTGTTATTTATAAAACAAAGATTTCTCAGATTCTTCTTAATCTGGAAATATTTTTTGAGCAACTGTTAATGTAATAGAGTCTGAGTTATAGATCAGTAGGAGAGTGCTGCCTAGCGTGTCCGAGGCTATGTGTTAGCTCCCCGCAACAACAACAACAACAAAAACCATAAATATACATCTGATAACATCTGCATTTGTGCACCACATTCAGTTAGTCAGTTTCTCTGTTCACAGATTGTCAAATAGACTTGGAAACATCTGAAGCCCTTATAAGTGATACTAAGATGCAAAGTATGCTATGGGGTAAAACATTCTTTAACAAGCAAATTTGGCCCAAAGTGATTCCTATCAGAAAAGGAATATACAGAACTTTAATAAGCAATTCTCCATCCTCTGTGTATATGTGGGGTGTATGTGTGTGTGTATATGTGTGTTCCCTCTTCTTTCCCATGTTGAATTCTCTCTGCAATAAATAATGTCAGCAAAACCCTGCCCTCTGATTAGAGTAAACACAGAGGGTCTTAGCTGCTGCCCCAGTACTGACCTGTCCCCAGTATCACATTGATCTGAAGTGTTTGCTGTCCCCTGAAAGCACCTGTAGAAATGTCTGTCCCTACTCTCCTCCCTGCTTTAGCAGCTAGATCTAACACAGAAATCAAGCCGAAAGGAGGAAATGTAATAGCTCGGGGGAAATGAAAGCATTTATCTTTACTTCTACTAAATGGTAGGCACAGCTGAACAGGTGATGTCTGTGCACTTGGATAAATAAAGTACCATGGTCAATTTTCCATAAAATCCCTGCATTAGTGAACCAGCCAGAGCTCTTTCGTCATTTTCCATGCATTTTCCACTTTCATTAAACTGGATTCCAGTTACCTTTCATGGTCTATATTTATCTACTCATGGTTGAAGAAAACAGACTATCAGAAAAAAAGAAATGGCTCATCCTACTCTCCTCCTTTTTCACCTCCTCCTCCTCCTCCTCCTCCTCCTCCTCTTCAGTCTTCCTGAAGTAAAGGCCCATGCATAGGGAAACAAAACAAAATGAAGCAAACCTGTACCTAGTGACTAGGTTAGTGAGCTCTGGCTGCTGTCTGTGCAGATTAAGGACATGTAGACACACGTTCATTCGGTCTTTGCTTCTGTGAGGGAACAATGAAGAAGTGCACATGTAGGAACTCCCTTGCCTGCTGGTGCTCATCTAGGACTCCCAGAATATCAGACACAATTATATTCAAATGTAACTACAAAAGAAGTCATTCTGACTCGAATATAAATGATTCTTGCTGCCATGTTAGATTGCCCTCCCTACAGCACCTCTTCATTAGCAGAAGGAATTGAAGAATGATTCTTCATGCATCTAAAAAAAAAAAAAAAAGAGAAAGAAGCAGGATTAAGGCTGCATTGACCTGTGTTGCTTGTAAGTCCCTTACACCAGGAAGGTATTTGTTTTTCTTTATCTTCATCATCTTCAAACACAAGTTATTGGAGCTAGTGTGTTTATCAAGCCTTGAAATGAAGCTGGACATCCCAACCTCATCATTTTGCCCTTGCTGTCTTCCAGGTGTCTTGTAAGCCTTCATTAATAAGAAGGCAGAATTAACAGGGCAGAGAGGAAAAAAATTTAAAGTGCTGCCTTGTGCTGTCTAGAATTGAATGCCATTTAAATTCTTGCCTATTCAATGTTTGTCTATAGGCTTCCCTTATTAACGGCAGGAGCCGGAGAGGATAGACTAGGTAATTTTTTTTTTCTAAATTATTTCCAAGTGCCACCATTAAAGTGAAGAGGCAAAATAATCAAGGCAGAAACAGAGCTGAATTAGGAAATGATAGTTGCTTTAAAGAGAGCAAAACAAACAACTCATTCCTGTGCAGTTTTCGAAGAGTTGTTCTACAAAGAACATATTCAGGATGGGGGTGTTTCTTAAGTTAAAGTCACCCCAAAGCTATACAATGAATAACGATGTAACCCTATGTACAGCACACTGACACCCTCGTGAACATAAAATGCACTGTACAGTTGAAATTTACAGAGTTTGTTGTAGGAATAATCAGCATATAAAATCTCTTAGAGGAAAAGCATACAAAACATTAAAAAAATGAAGCCACCCTTTCTGTTGTCTCATACTTTATAGTCTGAAAAGTTAAGCAAAAATATCTCTAACTAACATAACACTTGGAAAGGGGCAGGCCTATTGGGACTCCCCCCTTTTTTTTTTTTTTTAATGTTTATTAAAAGAAAAGGAGCTTTTGTTAATGTGCCTCCCTTATTACTTTAATTTTCTGTTGGCAGATTCCTGCTCTTAGACCCCCGTAGACTTGTCAGGCTTGGAAAATGCTTTCTTCTCCGGTCCCCCGAGTAGGCAAATGACAACTGAAATACGCAGGTAAAACTAGCACAGACCGGTCTTTTCAGAGCCAATTTTCTGTGGTGGCAATGGCATTCAGGGAGGTTCAGTTGTGTGGCGTGGCATGCTCCAAGGACCCTTTTTGACAACATCTCCCCCACCTCCCCACCCCCATCCTCCCCACCTTCTCTTGCCTAAAACAATTAGAGGTGGTTAAAATGCATTGTGGGGTAGAACTAATTTCATTTTCATGTTGTCCCACATCCCTTCACACTTTTCCAAGTGGCTTTGACTAGGAGTCTTTATTAAAATTTAGAAGGAACTAAACCTATGTGCATTTAAAATTCAGCAAATCCCTTTTTTTTTTTTTAATTGGATACTTTCTTTATTTACATTTCAAATATTATCCTCTTTCCCAATTTCCCCTCTGGAAACTCCCTATCCTATCCTTCTTCTCCATGCTACTTTGAGGGTGCTCCCTGAAGGGGTTTGCAACCCCATAGGAAGAACAATATCAACCAACCAGACTCCCCAGAGCTCCCAGGGACTAAACCACCAACCAAAGAGTACACATGGAGGGACCCATGGCTCTAGCCCCTTATGTAGCAGAGGATGGATGGCCTTGTTGGGTATCAATGGGGAGAGAGACTGATGTCACAGTGTAGGGGGATGCCAGGATGGGGAGGCCTGAGTGTAATTTTAACATGAATTAATGCAGATTTGCCAAAGAAATAAGACTTTGCTGAGAGAAAGAACTCAGCAAATTTTCCCCCCTTTGGCAACTCAGCTTTAATTCACGTTAAAATTGTAAGTATTCAAACTTCCTAACATATGGCAGAACAGTGGGCATTTAGGAAGGCATGGCACAGCAGTGTGCTCTACAAGAACACGCTTTAGACAAAGCAATTGTTTACAGAAATCATGCCAAAGACTTCTGCTACTCAGTTGTCGGAGCATGCTGTGAAGTTAAGTGCATGCCCATCTTAGAGTTGAAGACATCAAGGTTCAGCAATGAAATCTTTTACAAAGCTGGAGCTCTAAGCCTGGGTTTTCTTCATATTATATCATCTACATACCAAAAAGCAACTAGCATCATAAACATTTTATGCCCTACTTACAGCTGCTAAACATTAGGATAGACATTGGATCTCCATGCTATAAACATTTGCACTCAGACTCAAATTTATAGAAAAGTGTTTTCTTCTTATGAAATAGTAATTTTACCTTGTCTCCTTATGGGAATTTAATTTCAATAGGTAGTTGTAAAACAACAGTGCTTCCCTGTCATCGGCTAAGATAATGTTCACAAAGTTATGAAGAGAATTTGAAATTCAGCATTAAGTTAAAAAAAAAAAAAACTCACATCATTACATACAAATTAAAAACAGCTATAAAACAATGCAAGGCCAGGGTAATATCTGCAAGAAAAAAAAAACTGTTTGGTTATGCTTTGGTTTGCATCTAAATTGATGTGGAATAGATGTCTTTCCCATTAGTAGGGTCCTCTTGGTTCCAGTGCAAGGTGGGATAACATGGTATATTGGGTAATTCCTGTCAGACTTGGCACAAACTGGATTCCCATCAGAAAACAAGCTACTTGAGGCGGAAAGCCAGGTCAACGGAAAACAATGCTTAGTCTACTCTTAGCAACCCAGATTTGATCCCTGGAATCTGTGAAACTGTAGAGAAATGATGCCACGAAGTTGTCTTCTGATTTCATTTCCACATGAGCACTTATATATAATGGCATACACCGCCCTACATACACATAGGAACACACACACACACACACACACACACACTCACACAGACACACACAAACACACACGGACATACACTCAAAGAAAGGAATAATAAAAGAGGAAGAAATACAACAGCTACTATATATCATTACATGTAAATACAATTTTAGAGGGAAAAGAAAGCCCTGACTGTACATCTCAAATTTGCATAAAGCTACACATTTGAAGAGTGGAGTGATAAGACAGACTTGTAATAGTACCTCATTGGAGCCTGCCTCATTCTTCTGTGAACTCCAACACTCAATTCTGCCCACCCAAATCTCACACACTCAGGTGGCCTTGAAGAGCTCCCGGAGTGTCAAGCTCATGGGAACATTTCTGCAGTTGGGAAAACCGATTCAAAGGCAAATTCCGCTGTTCACACTTGTTATTTAGCTCCAAAGCTTTTCCTGTGAAGTTGCTGAAAGACACTACTGCCCAGAACATCTCTCCTGCCCTGGCCCACTGGTCTGGAACAGTCTTCTTCCACTGAGAGTTGGTTTTTATAAGAGGGTGAATGCCCTGCACGGATGGCAACTAACTCTATTATGGTCTTTTGTGACATCAGCCACACACAGATTTCTAAGATGGGGATGGTATAATGAGATAGAGGTGTACTATACAGTCATGGGAGAATAATACTACGATCACTTGTAATAAATGTTGGCAAAGGACAGGTGAAGGAGGAGGCATATAGGTAAAAAAAAAAAAAATCTTACTTTCGAGACAAATGGAAAATGTGAAGCAGCACAGTTTTAACAATTTGGATGATATAAGGGTGCTCTCACATAGACTTTGGAAAAGATACCTCCTTACAAAAAAAACGCACACACACACCCTGATTGTCTCCGACTATCCTCATCTATGTAAAATCTAAATCGTGATATTTTTCACTCTGTAAGAGGGCTGAATTCTGTTCAAGAACACCTTCAGCCCATTCAAATTCTTCTCATGAACACTATATACTAAATAAAGCACTTTAAGCTAAAATAATCATTTGAATATGATCTGAACAAATATGTTTTTGACCCATTTCTTACCCTCTACTACCATTTAGCACTATTTTATTTTATTTTTTTTAAAAAAGCTGACTAAAAGAGATTCTGAGATGTTAAATCTCTCTCTCTCTCTCTCTCTCTCTCTCTCTCTCTCTCAGCATTTTGACTGAGCTATAGCTCCATCTGCTGGAAGTGCACATCACTAGCAATGGCTAGACACCAGGAGCCAGGCAAGAACTTGCTGCTCCAAATATTCCATCCATCAGCCTGCCTCTCCCCAGTACTTCTTTATATCACTCACTGAGAGAGACAGTACCTCACTCAACCACAAGAAGAATAGCAGAGGTCTCAGAAAGTCCTCAAGCACAATGGAAACTAAGCCTGGAGCTTGTGATAAACCCATCGCCCAAGTGCAGGTGGTCAGCACAGGAGACAGCATGGAAAGCCTAGTATTAAAGCCACAAGGTCACAGACCTTAGATTTTGAAAACATTCCTTTAGTGTTGATTTTCATCTGGATTGTAAAATAGCCTACCCCCCTCCCCATAACCCCTGAATTCAGGCTTACTGTTCTTCATACTGGGTAGCTTCCTTGTTCAATTTTTGGGTGAGAACAATGATATATTCGTTTTAAAATCCTTGCTTCTAGCTTTCCCGAATTATATGTTTCTTCCAAGTCTCCATGCTAAGTCTCCTTGCATAGAGTTTATTTTATGTGTTATTCTGTTGATTCCAATGGAACAAGAGAATCATTTTAGAAATGACCAAATCTTAATCTACAAATGCTTAGGTTGCTTTTCTAAAACGATTTATTTCTGTGTGTATGGATGTGCCTGCGAGAGTATGTGACACCTGTGTGCAGTTTTCCATGCAAGTCAGAAGGAGGAGGTCAGAAACCCTCATGCTGGGGTTGCAAGCAGTTGTAAGCCATCCAATATTCCTGGGGAGGGGGGGTGGGTAACTGGACACCGGCCCTCTGGAACAGGTGTATGTGTTCTTACAGCTGAGCCATCTCTTCAGATACTGGGTTACTTTGTAAAACCACTACCTTCTTTTTAATATTAAAACTTTGAGATACTTTTCGATTTATAGTGTGTTATTATTTCCTGATTTTGGACATAGTCCTTCCATGTAGCCCAAACTGGCCTTGAAATTCACAAGTTCCTGCCTCGTGCTCCCCATTGTAGGTATGCAGCCACAAGACTCAACCATAATATCCTTCCTTCTTTAAATAATAGTCAGAAATTGGCTTATTATTTGTTGCCATATTTCTCTATCTTTAAGATTATTGAATCTGTGTAAAATTGAAGACTCTCAGATTATATCCAAATATAAAACAGATCTTTCTTAGCTTCCTCAGTCCATTCTTTCACAGCACTGTATTTTTATTCTTCTATGTGGCATTTAGAGGAATGTGTGCCAGACTGAGAACACCAATCAGTTATTTATTCACAAACATATAAGCATACATGGTCAGTAAACTAGTTTTAGTTTTAACCCTTTATAGTGTTTCTATCATTTCCTGTCCTGAGTATCCTATAGAAATTGGACACCATTTGCCTTTAGCCTACTCCATACTTTAAGAAAATTGTACTAAACAGAGAATAAACTCAGTTCACTATTCAATCAATATTTAAATTGAACCCCCTCAAAGTCGGTTTAAATACTAATGATGGGTGAATTGGAGCTTACACTCTGATTATTTTTTCCAATTTTATTAGGTATTTACTTCATTTGCATTTTAAATGCTATCCCCAAAGTCCCCTATACCCTCCCCCCGCCCCTGCTCCCCTACCCACCCACTCCCACTACTTGGCCCTGGTGTTCCCCTGTACTGGGACATATAAAGTTTGCAAGACCAAGGGGCCTCTCTTCCCAATGATGGCTGACTAGGCCATCTTCTGCTACATATGCAGCTAGAGACATGAGCTCTGGGGGTACTGGTTAGTTCATATTGTTAACACTGTGATTTTAATAAAATAAAAGTACCATAAAAGAAAGGACAAAATCTGCCTTATTTAATATGATTGAACATATGTCTCTTTGGGAAGATGGATATTGTAAAAGTTCTAAAATTAAACATATAGTATTTAATCTATACAGAGCCACATGTGCACAATTACAGTTCATAAACTTGGCTGGACCATGATGTAACATCTTTTTAATGTTTCAGAAAAGTAGAGTTTTAGGACTTTGGGATATTTGTGATGAACAACAAGAGTCACAACCAAACAGAAAGAACATTTCATTAAGTTTATGCTGGAATTGAGATATATTAGAATATTTCTACATTACCATTTCCATGTTAAAATATTTCTCCTCCTCCTCCTCCTCCTCCTCCTCCTCCTCCTCCTCCTCTTCTTCCTCTTTCTGTTCCTCTTCTTGCTTCGCTTCTTCTTGATGAAAGCCAAGTTGAGAAAGCTAGTGTGTATATTTATTTTGCAGGGGCCACCTGCATTTTATATAACATGGTATTTTCTTTGTAGTGAAAAGTTTGCACCTGAAGTTCCCCCATCTCTGTAAGGCCTTGCTTGATTAACAGACCTCATTCAATAGCCATAAAGAAGCACATATTTGAGATTAGCATTTTCTGTGGGCTTTTTTGATGATTGGCTTACAGCCAAAGCACTTAGCCTGCTACTCAGGATATATTGTAGAAAACCATATAACTGCACCTAAGAGTCTTTAATTGCTAATTGTTCCTAATAACTGTTTAGTATATAATGCACACAATAATACATGATGTCAGTTTGAATTTCAAGGTTGTTATTCAATCTCGAGTTTCTGCTGTGTTATGTTCTCTTCCTGTGGTTAATGATGTCTAAAAACCCTCCGTGGAGTAACAATCTTAGCTTGGGCAAGGGGCATGGTCTGTATTAGAAGAATAACAATGAGGAATACCAAATCTTAGTTTTGAGTCATAGCTTACTCTCATCGGAAGGCAATAGCAAATTTTGTACAGAATGAACAGCTACTTTTGTGTTTTGAAATATAACACACATCTCAGTCCTCATGCAGGATCTTTTTGGAACTTGGAATCTTTACCTGCATTGTTAACCTGAATCCTTAGGTTCTGAAAACTATTTTCTTATGTTCTGACTCTAAATGGAATGAGGTAAGCTTCCATTGATTCTTAGGATCTCTCTCCCTCTCCCCCCCCCTTCTTGTGCTCATTAATTTCTCCCCTTGCACAACAAACTCAAACAAAAACATAGAAATCTTCTTCTAATAAGTATGGGAAAATAAGTAATGGAAAACGGTGGCCAACCTCGTGTGACCTAATAATCCTTCACATGCTTTCCCCTCATCCTGTTCCATTTGTATTCTCACAAAGATTCCCAGCATTTGGGGCTTAAATGTCCTCTGGCTCTTTAGAAGTTGGCATCTCATTGCTTCTTCATGGCTGCCAAATGACTTAGTGTTTTCTTCATTGACTTTGTTTCTGCTAGAGTTTGGAATAGACAGTAAGCAGAATAAGAGAGGCTGGGGAAAGATAAAACTCACTCAGAGAAAGAATAGAACAGTTCTGGGAGTCAGAGTAAGATGGGGAGAAGGAAGAAATGCCAAGAAAAAAAAAAAGCAACCCACTGAAGGATCTGTAGATTTGGCTGAAATGAGAACCAACAACAGCAACAATAGCAACAACAACAACAACAAAACAACACAGAGAAATAAGACCCCAGTGAAGTGATAGAGATCAAAGTCCTTTTAAGGTCTTAAAAGCACCAAATAGGAGCATGTGCCTATGTGCAGATACATTGATAGGTGCAAAACCAAGATCTTTGCTTCAGTCTTTTTACAGCAATAACTTTACCCTTTGCACTCTCATTCTGACTTATTCCTTTGACTAATTTTGATATATCATAAAATAGTTACATTTTTTGCTTTGCCTATTTCTGTCCCATTTGATCTTAGAGTTAGACATCCTTCCATGTAAACCTAACCTCTCCCTTCGCCCTGAATTTGGGCTCCCTGGTGACATTCTTTCCACCACAGAATTGGGTGAAACAATGTTGAGCTTTCTTGAATGCTACTGCTGGGTTTCTTGGAAGGCTGCCCAGCTGCCATATGAACAGGCTTCACTAACCTCCTGGAAGATGAGAGACCATGTGGGACAGAGGAAGTTTTCCAGCACAGGTGATCTTGGACCAGCCAGCTCCCAGCCAACCTGCTTACTGAAGATGTTGGAATGAATTCAATAGCAACTACCTAGGTGAGTCTTGCCCAATATTCTGACCAATAGATTTAAGGTTCAAATGAACATGTATTAAGTCATTATTTGGAGGGATTTTAAAAATAAACCTTATTCTATCTATAGTAATTTTTTTTTCATATCAGACATCTTATTTTCACTTATGTAAGTAATAGTATTTTTTTTTAAAAAAATCCATGTTTAAATTGAAGCTTTTCTTAAATCTTTTTATATAAATTTCCTAAGAAATTTACATGAACACCTGCCCATATTATTTTTATTTATGGTTCAAGGCATAAGAGAGTTTGGAATATTTTAATCTGTAATTCTGGTATTTAAAATAGAATTTACTGAGATAGTATCTTTGGTGCAGTTTAAAGTCTTATGTACGTTTGTCCCGTACAGATGCTCACTTAATAATATGAAAGATGTTTCTCCCTTGAATCCTGTAAGGTATTTTAATATTTCAATATCAAGGATATTTTGTTGTAGTGAAAAGAAACAGTACTTAAATACTATTGATAAACTCCAGGCAATTTTTACCCAGTTGCATTAAAGGGTCACCTTCTGATAGAAACATTTAAGTTGTTCACCTAAGACAATTGTACATGGATCTGTCTGTGCACTTCCATGTATGTAAATAATTTAAGAATTCAGGAATTCCCCCTATCATTATTAAATCAACCAGTACCATGCACTCAAGAAATTTATGTATCAACTGGATGCCCATGACACTAATGGCCCCATTGACACACACAGATGTCCACGACAGTCTCTAATTTTTCATGCACAATTTAGTTTTTTCCTTGGATTAAAATAGGAATCACTTACAACTTAGAAATGCTGTTAAGTATAGGGTTATAAATTTCACCTGTGTTCCAAAAATTATACCATATGCTCAAGATTAGAGAGTTGGGACAACTTTTTCAAGTTTAAAAAAAAAGTACAGAAAATGGTTTTACATAGGAAAGATGAATATGAAGTAGATTACACTGCCCTATATTCTGAAAGATTTTATGTCAACTGGGATCTAGGCAGGAAATGGATGTCACAATCACATCATGCAACTATAGAGAGTAGGAAGTAGCTCAAAGGGCAGGAATGCCAGTGTGATGCTCTAAGATTAGTAATACTAGGAAGTAGTATTGAAGCCTCTTTGGAATAAAGTAGTAGCTGTGGCATTCTCAGACAACAATCCCACGATAGAAGACCTGTGATGTAAGGAACCCGTGAACCCTGACTTCATTTTCTCCCCACATTTTTCTTTCTCAGTTCTTCAGACTGGTTAAAACTGCAAACAAACCACAGGCTCCTGCCAATCACACTCATCCAATTTAGCCATGTAAGACTCCCAAGTAGAGTGAAACATAGGAAATGACAGAGATTGGCACAGCCTTAGTCAGTGGGACTCACAGGGATAAGGGCTCTAGTGGAGTTCCTGCATAAAGACAGTAAAGATTACAAGATAGTTTTAATTCCTTTTGACTTCTTGGAGAAGAATCTCGAAATTGGGAAACTACTAACATACTTGTTTTCTATTGCAATTTCTAAGGAAGAGAGCTATGAAAGATTGGAAACACTAGAAGCAGACTGAGATCCTTCCATGGTTCATATTTAGTCTATTCTTAATAAATTTAGTGACACCTTCCACAATCACTTCATTAGCTCATTACAGTTGGTCTCAGCATTATTATTTCCTGAACCTATAAAAAGTATTATACCTAATTAATTTTTTTCTGCTATAGAGGTCAATAGAGCCATCCCCATCTCTTTGGTAAATTGAGTATAATCTGTGTTTAGTGGCAGGTTTGTTCTGCCTGTGAAGAACTGAACTACAAGGTAAATTTCTCTTTAAACAAAATTTCTTCATCTATATAGTAGTGGTGATCATGTGGTCTACTTCAGAAGACTGTTGGAAGATTAATGAATATTCAGGACACTTAGAAGCCCACCTGGCACATGGTAAGCATATCATAACTACTGGCAAGTATGAGTCTAATGTAAAGTTACCAATTATAATTGTTCCAATTTGACTAGGAATTTTACTTGTTTGATTCTCTACCACCTTGTAGTGCAATATATATTTGATTGAGTCTGTAGTGAAATTCATAGGAAATTGACAGAAATGACCCACTCTCCTCCCCTTGGACAGGTGGAGGCCAAAAAGATAGCAAGCTAAAGAAAGATCTTCAAAATGTTTATTTTATAGGATGTTGAGATTTTTTTCACTACTTAGTATCATTTTTCAGACATATAGAAGCTGCCATTCCCAAAAGCAAAGCTCACAGTTCCCCTGGTGATTTATCTATCTATCTATCTATCTATCTATCTATCTATCTATCTATCTATCTATCTATCTATCTATCTATCTATCTATCCATCCATCCATCCATCCATCCATC
>NC_034608.1:65829441-65834998 GCF_900095145.1 Mus pahari
ATCCATCTATCTATCTATCTATCTATCTATCTATCTATCTATCTATCTATCTATCTATCTATCTATCTATTTTGTTTCTGCTGTTTGTATAAAGTTGGTACAACCCATGAAAAAAGGCACAAATACTTGAAAATATAGGAACTGAATTGTATCCAATAAGAAAAAAATCACAACTTTCTGATTATAAAGTCAGTTCTTCAGCATCCCCTGGATGCTCAGACACCCCTCCGAGGCCTTGTCTATACTCTCTCTCCCAGCTGAGCCAGAGCCCCAGCTCGTTTCTGATGCTCTCTGGTTCCTGCAGACAAAACAGTTTCCTTGATAAAAATAGATTATTAGCTTTCTTTGTTTGGAGGCAATCAAACGCTTTAAGAAGCAAAAGAAATGTGCTAAAGACAGATAATCAGCTAACTGAAGCTTTCTCTACTGAATAAGGGAAGCAACCAAGAGGCTATTGATCGAGCCAGAGGGATGAGGAGAAGTGCGCAAGTATTTTATTGAGGTTGGAATTCGCTGTGTGGGGGTTATTGTGAGAACAGTATCAGCTTGTTTGGGGATCATCTATCTTTCTTGCCCAAATAAGAGAGAGTTGAGTATGCTCTGTAGAATTCTCATTCAGGTATAAATGTGCCTTTTGCATGTCTCCTTTGAGTTGGAGTCATTTGCTCCAAGAGACTGGAGACCACAAAGCATCTCTGTGGCCAGTTAGCTCTTGCAGTGTTAATATCTAATCCATCTCTAAAACTATTGGTGCCTGTCCGTTAGGTGAATCTGATGAAATTAGAGGTGGCTTCGGCGTGACCATTGCTGTTGATGGTTCATTTGAACCGTCAGAAATCAGGAGGGAGAGCATGTGGAAGAAGATAGACATGAAAGAAAAAGCTAAGGGAAAGCCACATTATCGGCTACAGGATTTTATTTTTTTATTTTATTTATTTATTTATTAATATTTTCTTTATTTACATTTCAAATGCTATCCCGAAAGTTCCCTCTACCACCCCCCCTCCCCCCGCCCCTGCTCCCCTACCCACCCACTCGCACTACTTGGCCCTGGCTTTCCCCTGTGCTGGGTCATATAAAGTTTACAAGACCAAAGGGGCCTCTCTTCCCAATGATGGCCGATATATGCAGCTAGAGACTCGAGCTCAGGGGGTACTGGTTAGTACATATTGTAGCTACAGGATTTTATGTACACAAATGGAGAGCATGGGACAGTAGATACCCCATTGGGATGGGAAATTAAGTTTAAATTTTGTATTATTCACATTTCACAGTAATTCACAGTCACCACTGATCTCTGCTGCATCATGATTATAAAGGACACCCTTCTCCTATTATCTCCACTAACAACTAGAGTAGCGCAGTGGTGATCTAAATTACAATGGACTCCATAGGTTTGAATGTTTGATACCAGATTGTGGAACTATTTACGAATAAGTAAGAGATGTGGCCTTGTTGGGAGAAATGAGTCACTGGGTGTGGGCTTTAAGGTTTCGAAAGCCCATGCCATCCCTCTTGCTTGTAGATCATTTGTGACCACTCAGATACTGCTTTGGCATCTGCAATCATGCCCCCTAACATAGTGGTATACATTTTAACCATCTGGAATCCTGAGCCCCAAGTTAAATGCTTTCTAACTTTTCAAAGACATAGCATTTTGTCATGATAATAGAAAATTAACTATAGATATTCATTCACTGATAAGCGGATATTAGCCCAGAAACTTAGAATACCCAAGATACATTTTGCAAAACACAAGAAAACCAAGAAGGAAGACCATCGTGTAGATACTTCATTCCTCCTTAGAATAAGGAAAGAAATACCCATGAAAGGATATAGGTACAGAGACAAAATTTAGAGCTAAGATGAAAGGATGGACTATCCAGAGACTACCCCATCCAGGAATCCATCCCATTATCAGCCACCAAACCCAGATACTAATGCACATGCCAGCAAGATTCTGCTGAAGGTACCCTAATATAGCAACCTCTTGTGAGGCTATGCCAGTGCCTGGCAAACACAGAAGTGGATGCTCAGTCAGCTATTGGATGGAACACAGGGCTCCCCAGTGGAGGAGCTAGAGAAAGTTCCCAAGGAGCTGAAGGGGGCTACAACCCTGTAGGTGGAACAACAATATGAACTAACCAGTACCCCCTGAGCTCGAGTCTCTAGCTGCATATGTAGCAAAAGATGGCCTAGTTGGCCATCATTGGGAAGAGAGGCCCCTTGGTCTTGCAAACTTTATATGACCCAGCACAGGGGAATGCCAGGGCCAAGAAGTGGGAGTGGGTGGGTAGAGGAGCAGGGGTGGGAGGAGGGTATAGGGAACTTTCAGGATAGCATTTGAAATGTAAATAAAGAAAATATCTAATAAAAAAAAGAAAATTAACTATGGCAGACACTACCAATAGCTTCCATCACTGCCCCATTTACTAAATGACAGATAATAGTGTGATTATAAATCTAAATATTTCGTCTTTAAAACAAAACACTGGCAGAAAACATTGTTGTTCCATATTGTAGATACAGAAAAGAGGTACAGTGAAGTCAAAAACATCATCCTAGAGGTCTGAGAGTTGACTTTTGGTTATAAATTCTCAGTTATACTTTATACTGTTTTCACAAGTATAATAATATATTCTGAAACAAGGGTAAGGTGTTGTAGTGTGTATTGTATATGGAATCACAAGACTGAATGGTATAAAGAAAACACACAACTCAAATATACGGGTAAGTAGAAAAGAGACTGAGATATGGAACCCTTCTTTAGCTAGAAATGCCTTATGTAAATATTTGTGGAGGTAAGAACTAACACAAACTCAAATGCTAACATGTAATAGAAGAGAAGATACCCAACATATTATACTCAGTGCTGACTCAGTGAGAGATATGATAGTCACAGTGGAGGCACGAAATGTCATATTAAATATGGCACACAGGAAGGTCAAGTAGGTGACTGATGATAGTGTCCAGAAGAGCCATGGTGTCTAGGCACACCCCTGAGAGGATCATGTTTTCCATTTCACCATTAAGGATACATTTAGAGAACATCTGATTTGATTCTTAGAGGTGTGGAGGTGTGTGTGTGTGTGTGTGTGTGTGTGTGTGTGTGTGTGTGTGTGTGTGTGTCTATGTACAAATATAAATACATTTGTTAATGGAGGGTGTATTCAAACTTTCATATCATCTATGAGGAGCTGTCTACAATGATTTTGAGATGTGTATCCTCTCTGGGACCAGAGGCTCACCCATCTGCATAGGCTAACTCATCAGCAAGTCCCAGACCCTCCTGTCACTTTGTCTTTAGTACTAGCATTACAAGCATGCCACCAGTCCTGGCTATTCAGATGGGTGATGGGGGTTAAAATTAGGTACTCTTGAATGTGGAATGAACACTTCATCTGCTTAATTATATCTCTAGCCATGGTTTTAGATGTTAGAAAATGTAGCCACATTCAAGAAGTTTTTAATTTGTTTCTCATGGGTCAAAGATTATTCTTACATGGTTATAGCTTAGAAAGTCAAAGAGTTTAAAGCCAGAAGCATCAGTAATTCTCCAACCTTAGATATAGCAGCTCCAATTTGAAATGCTTTTGTACTGACATCAAACTTAATATCCCACTAGAAAAAGAGGGTTTTCAATGTAAAGCATTTAACTGTTTACCTAGAGTGTGGTAATCATACACTCATCTTCAAACAAAACAAAACAAAACACAGAAGATATGTAGTTCAGTCATGGGCTCTGTATCTTTCTACCTTTCCCAAGGAAGATGTCATAAAGTTATAAACTCTTTATTCAATAAAGGATTCCTACCCTATGCTGGAATTTGAGGGTACACTACTTCAGCTTGTCCTCTAGGTTCTTAACATTACCATTTTTGATAAACCCAGATCCTTGAAGTAAATTAAGAGGAAGGAGATTTTTTGAAACAACAGGAAGAACAATCTCGACTAACTGGACCGCCCAGAGTTCCCAGAGAGTAAACCACCAACCAAAGAGTATATGTGGAGGGATCCATGGCTCCAGATACGTATGTAGTAGAGGATGGCCCTGTCTGACATCAATGGGAGGAGAAGACTTTGTTCCTGTGGAGGTTTGATGCATGCCCCAGAGTAAGGGGATGCTAGAGCACTGAGACAGGAGTGGGGGAGTGGGTGGAGGAGCAGCCTCATAGAGGCAGAGGGTGGGGGGAGAAGGGGGATACAATGAGGGGAGGTTGTAGAAGGGTAACCGGGAAGGGAAACTATCATGTGAAATGTAAACGAATAAAATGATTAATAAAAAAATGGAAATCTAGAAAGAGTTCAATGAATCAGAAGGAAGGTTAGCAAAGAAAGAAAATGTAAAAAGATGAGACCTGAGCATTAGGGAGGGACGGCGTTTCCTGTCCCACATTTCCTAAGGTAAATCCTGATTATCCTAACTGTCAGTTTGTAGCTGATAAAGCCAATCTATTTTCTCTCTGAAAATAACTCAAATGATTGGGAAATAATGGGACAAAATAAATATTAGGCAAACCAATTCATTACTTTAAAGACAACATGCTATGGAGCTATAGGGGCCAAAATTGACTGAGTTCATGTGAAGAAAGAGAGTTAGCTAGGGACAAGGAAATCACCAAGCCCTTTAGAAGTGTGGTAGGAAGGAATGTCCTTTCTAGGAGAAATCGAACTTTCTTAGAGGATGGCTGGAGTGGAGACCTCAGAAGTTAGAAGGAAGCACTGGAAAGAGAAAGATGCAGCCTTGGGCTTGGTAGTTCTGCAATCAAGTGCGCAGGATGCTCGACCTAAGAATAAAACCGCCTCCGCTCTACCTAGAAGTAGTCAAGAGGGAGCACATTTAGTGGCAGGATTTTAAGGCTGTTTCCAACATCCAAACTAATCCAAGAAAACATCTACCTCTGTAGCCACAAGCAAGCTGATAGGGGTGGACCACTTGCTGTGTCAGACAAAGATGGAGACCCAATAATAGATTATAAGCAACTTGAAAGCAATTAATTTTATTCATCTTTAAACTTCCCAGGATCTGTTCTTTACATGTAAAAGTTTGAAAGGGTTTGAGGGAAAAATATCTCAAACTAATCAAGCAGAACCCAATTTTGTCTGGCTCTTTAAAGTTCTGCATAGTGAACGGCTACTTCAAAATTCTTGTAACATCAAGGACTTTCATAATGCTTTTAAGGGAGTCCTTTGTCCTGGGCTTTCTGCATAGCTCTAAAACAAACATGATTATGCATGAGATTTTAGAGACCTTCATGTATGATCTGAGTACCAGAGACATACTTTCAGGACAGCTGCTATACTGTCCCACAATCATGCTGTTCAAGCTGTCATCAGAGTGTGAGCATTTTGTAAACAGAGGCTACAGCATGGTGTCAAGTATTAGATTTAACTTTCTTATTTAGACAACTCAACTCCTTTATCAGTTTTCAAATCATCCCATTTTACTCTTGGAATTCTAAGCTCTTTGAACATCAAGAGACTTCTCAATATCCAGACAACTTAAAAAGAATTTGGGCTCCAATCCAGGACTGCTTGTCTCAAATTTTGTGGTATG
>NC_034608.1:65835236-65841522 GCF_900095145.1 Mus pahari
TCTCCTTCCCCTCATCATCTCCTTCTCTTCTCCTCCTCTCCTCTCCTCCTCTCTCCTCTCCTCTTTTCCCTGCTCTCTCTTCCCTTCCCTTCTCCTCCCCTCCCCTCCTCTCTCATCTCCTCTCCTCCTCCTCTTCTCTCCTCCCTGCTTTCCCTTCCCTTCCCCTCTCCTCCCTCTCCTCCCTCTTCTCTCTTCTCCTCCCTTCCAGTCCTCTATGTGTCTCCTCTTCTCCCCTCTCTGTGCTTCTCCTCCATACCCTCTCTGATTGGATGCATTTTTCTCTCTCCCCCATTTCTTTCTTCTTACCGACTTTTAAAAAATTCTCTTCCCCATTCAACAACTAGCCTATTGTCTGGAATATAATGACACTGTGGTAACACTGAATCTACATGTGCAGAAACAACAATTGAGTAAAAAATATCCAAGACAGAATCCATTCCAGCCTTCATTATATCTCACAGTTCACATATTCCAACCATCTAAGCATATGTCACCTTAATGCTAATAATGCATTTCAAACTATATTTCCCTTTATGTGAACATGCTTACAAAAAGTTGGTCTTTTCAGGTAACATTGTCGAGAATGGCTTTAAAGGATCACAATTTATCCTGCATAATGAGACAAGGATAAAGTATAAAACCATTGAACATAGCCTACCAGCTATTCCTTCAAGTAGTGGTGCTGATCATAAAACTCAAGTGCAGGTAATAATAATTTGCAATGATAGAAATTACAGCCAAAGTTAAAAAGAAAGAATTAAAGAAATTGAATAAGAGCTACTGAAAAACCAGGCAGGGTATGTTCTTAGAGTTTATCTCACACTTCTGTGCATTTAATTTATGAAGAGAAAAATTCCTGGGATAGAGTAAGCTGGCAGTTGCGATCATTAACAGAGAGCTATTGCCTGTGGGTATGCAATAAACTGCAGTACATGTTGATTTCTCTTAGCTTTAACTATTTTGAGGTTGTGATTGAAAATTACTGTGGAGTTACAGATAACACTAGCTGTGTTCCACCAGCGATAAATATAGTAAACTGGTTATAAAAGCAGTTAAGGTATTATTACGTTTGTGTCATTAGATTTACTTTACTGACATAAACAGTTCAAAACAACACACATTTATATGTAATTTAAGTACTATCTATTCAACTTACTTTAACAAATAGCACCATACACAGTCCTTTATGCAATTGCAAGAATCCAGTCTTCTTTCAACTTGACTGAGCAACTGTCTCCCTTCTATTAAATGGCTTTTCATATCGCTTCAGTAGCGCCCACTGAAAATTAACTTCTTTGTATGTTAAAGGAATTGCTCCTCCAAGGAGAAGAGAAAGAAAAATATCAAGCAGAAAGGAGGAAGTTAGGTTTATTGGCCTTTATATTCTGTGATACAGATTAAGTAAATTCACAGTCAAGCATTAGAATTCACCCAACCTTGTGGCAAACAGCATCTCAGTAGCACCTGGATGAGACCTATATTAAAATCATCCAACCAGTTCTTTTTGTTAGTAGCATCTATATTATCAGAATGGCCTAAAGAAGACTTATAGTATAGATTTAGAGGCACCATCCTGGGTTGGAATCAACGTATGCCTCTCATACCCTGTGAGGGACTTTGATCATATCAAAGCAATTTTTTTTTTTTTTTGGTAATGAATAGGCTATGAGGATTTTGTGGAAGAGTTATTATTTTTGATTCATGTTTTATAAGCACCCACAAACATGCTAAGGTCTCATGTATATGAAGTGACTGAACAGGGCTGTGACTATTCTCAGGTCACAAGTACAAGATTCATATCATACTTTGGTGGTTCCTGAGACACTATTAGAATCTTCTACTTCCCAGTGTATAAAATTTACAGAAGAATGATTGGGGTCCATAACATTTCTTATTTCAGAAGGACTTGTCTAAAAGTACACTGACTGATGCAGTAACAAAATACCAAAAGGCAATGGCATAAGGGGAGAGTTAAGAGGGCTCAGAATTCCAGAGGTATAGAAATTACACCATAAGGGTGCAGAAATTTATAGAGTGTATCTCAGTGGGAAGGTAGAAGAGGACCAAATGAGCTCATATCACAGTGAACAGCACAAAGAAATGGATTCATAAAGAGGCAAAGACAAGTTTAATCCCTAAGGATGTCTGTTAAGTGACCACTTCCTCCAAATTCATCCCATTCCTACCTTTTGCCAACTTTTAATACCTCTGTTGACTTATCCATCATGGGATGTATCCTTCACTATACGAGAACACCTATGCTCCAATTGTCTCTGCATATGTCTGCACTGACATCCTCAGACGTGCACTAAACTCTTCTAGATGCCCCTTGGCCCAGTCAAGTTGATAAGATTGGCCATAATAAAACGAGCCTCCTTACCTCCCAAGGTGGATTGTTCATTGAGACTACAGTGTACCATTATACTATAAACCAAACTCTGAACCTGGTCAGTCAGTGTTAGGTGTGTGATAGCCTCGGTGAAGGATTATGGAGGATTAATGCTAGATATTCCCTCAGTTAGAAAATAGTATATTTTCCTTCTATAAACGGTCTCACTTCTGTTATAGCTTGACTTTTTGAAACACAGAAATGGGAAATTTATGTTCTTATGAATGAATATAAATGGTAATGTGTGGTTATAATCCATAATTAAAACTCTCTGAAAGAAAACTCTGGGAAATGATGGAAAACATTTGCACAGAGAGAAGAGCAACACGGCTGCATTTTTGCAGTCAGAAGAGAACGTCTATTGAGTTATTGGGGAATTCAAGTAGAAGCACCACAAGGGCGCAGTTCTGATTTGTCCTGTTTTCAAGCAAGTACAGTGCCCAGTGCTAGACATATAGTCATAGACACACAGTATATAGCCTTAAGAAAAAAAAAATCAAGAACAGTTTTCCATAGATAAGAAGTACTTTCTAAATAAAAGCTGTAACATCAATCACTTATTTTCTTTTGTACCTGACTACAAAACTCACCAGATATTTGTGAATGAATTTTGATACATGGCTTCCAACTCACTTTGTCAACTTAAGGACCTGTGGCTGGAGCGTTGCTACCAAGAGCCATGCTTTTCTCTGTTTTAGTACTCAGTTCTCCTCCACTCACCATTGACTGTTCTATGCTGTGTGTCATTTGAGTTAATGACAGCTTTTCCACATTATTCAAACGTGTGTTCCCCCGTGTCCTTGACGCATTTGTTTTGTCCCTGTTCTGTCAGAATGCTCATCTTCCGTTGTCCACTTGGAAATTGCTTTGATAACCTGCTATGATCAAAGCAGATCATTTTTAGTATTTAATTTTAAATTTGGTGTACCGAAGGGGATTGCCTAGGAACTGGATGTGACATTATCAACAGGTCGGTGTGGCCATAGCTGGTCATCATGCCATGAGTGCTCCATCAGATTTGGCCATAGCTGGTCATCATGCCATGAGTGCTCCATCAGATTTTCAGGGAAGAATCCAGAATGATCCTTTCACAACCACATCTAGAGAGAAACATTAATTCTTTTCCTCTGTTATTTCCAACCTTAGTTTTTGAAGGCGGACTCTCCTCAGTGAGCATGAAACTTACCAGTTTAGGTAGACTGGCTAATTAGAGAGTCCTGCAAGTTTACCATTCTATTTGCACCCCACCCCCACCCCCACCCCCACCCCTTCCTAGGATTACAGGTCTGTGCCTACTGATGTGGCTGTTTTACCTTGGTGTATGGGATTCAAACTTAGTCCCTCATGCTTGCACAGTGAGTACTTTATCCACAAAGGCATCACTGTAGATTCCTACCTACATACTGCACAAGTTTTTACATCTATACCATTATGCTAGATGTTAAGATGCTAACCCGTCAGAAATAACTCTCTCATTTTGCTCGGAAGTTAAAGTGAAAGAAGAAGCAAACAATGATTATCTTGCCTCTTGTCTAATCTAATTGAGAAAGCACGAAATCAGAGGCCTGAGGTATCTATCCTCAAGTGTGATAAATGAAAGCTTGCATGATGAAAATATTAAAAAGACAAAGAACAGTTATATAACATCAGTGGAAAAAAAAAACCCTTTTTCAAATAATGTAGGGGAAGCTTCTTTAAGCACAACTATTCTTTCATTTTAATCACCTGTAACAGCAATCTTCTTAAGGTGCAAGGACATGTCCCAGTCTCCTTAAATAGAGAACACTGAACATAATTTAACCTTTCCCAGATGCCCTGGGGTTATCTCTATGAACATCAGTGACTGCATTTTACAGTAATATGATGATGCCCTCAGGGACTACTCAACTCACACAGATCTGTCTGACTTAACACAAAATGAGTTCAGAGGAGTGATCTCTTAGAATTAAATTTTAACCATTGCAGGTTATATATATTTATATATTTACTATCAGATGGTTTCCTCACAGGAAGCAATGTCCGTCACTTGCAATTTGTTGTGGATTGCTGAATCTTATCACCAGGTATCATCTTATCTACATGTGAGTGTGTTTGAGAGCACTCATACAATAGCTCCCCAGTGTACAGAGAACATGTAAAATCTCTAACTGTGCGAAGTTTAACATTAAGGAAGGGATAGAAGGTTTCTCATAGTAGTTGCATAGACTTTAAAATGTACAGACATCCAACTCTTTGCTCTCTCTACTTGCTCTTTACAGAAATAGAACTGAACATTCGAGCTCTCACTTAGCCAAGACTCACCATTTGTATTCCTTCTCTGGTAGCTACATGGTGGAAAGAGAGAAGCCACCCTCACAAAAATGTCTGACTCTTTGTTGGCAACTCCTTTTGCATCCACACAGATGCTGTGGTATGCAAGCCACCTCCCTAAGTGAATATATGTAATTCCAAAACAATTTACTTGTCCTTATTTGCTTGTGTGTGTGAGAAAGTGTGTGTAAGTGCATGTGTGTGTGTATGTGTATGTGTGTGTGTGTGTGTTTTGCTTTTATGCATCTATGTAGACGAATACATACATGTGTGTTGACTATACTATTAGATCCACATGGATACATTCTTGTAAAGGCCAAATGTTATTTTGAGTGTCTTTTTCAGTCAGTCTATCTCTTATTTTTCGAAGTAGGATCTCTCACTGGGTCTGAAGTTCACCAATTCAGCCAGGCTGGCTGGCCAATATACCAATATACCAATATAACTCTCTCCACAATTTCCCCTGTGCTAAGCTAACAGACATGTGCATCTGTGCCTGGATACGTTATGTAAATGTTGGGGACCCAAATTCAGGTTTGTTTAATCAAGCACTTAACTCACTGACTCATATCCACCACCATAAATTGGATAAAAATTTCATTTTGTTAAAATCGTAACTTTTATTTCCTGAATATAAAGGGCAGCTTTGAAAGTCATTGTGAACCTTAAGCTTTTCACTTGGCAAGCACTGTGATGAAGATTCTAGATCTGTTACTGTGTATTTAATCATCTTTGGTTTTGTAAAAAAAAATATTTGTGGTACTTACAGTTTTATAACTCTTTATTAAACTCATGTATATAAAGGAATGTTCTGGATTTATTTCCTTCCCCGTCCCATCAGTAGAACTAAGAAAACACAGTCCTAGCCTTCAGAATGGCCATATTGAAACACCCCTTTTCCCTTGTTCATGCCTGTCCTTGTGATGCTGGCTCACAAGGCTTCATGTCAGATTTAGCTTCTGTTAGATGACACATTAATATTCCTTATATCATAGTATAAACAGGAAAAAAGTGTATTTGCAAAGAATGCTGGCAACATTTTCACAGCCAAATTACATGTTAGTGAACGTTCTTCTCATTATTGGAAATGAGATTTTTATTTTAAGTAGAGTCCTTTGAAAAGGCCCTTCAGTGTTATCTTCAGGAAACAGTTCTTCCCTGAAACACAGTCAACTGCATGCAAGGCTATCACTGGTTTTGTGCTCAAAATAGTCCTGCTATTTAGTTTGAACTTGACTTGAGTAACTGGCATTGACCCTTCTGGATCTCACATTTTGTTGGTGTTTAGCATAGTTACATTTCTAAAAGATATAGCATTTTTATTTTCTCATAAGTAGTTTCCTGTTGTTTTTTATTCTTTTTTTAAAAATTTTTCTTCTTTATTTATTTCATAGAGAAAAAAAATGAGGGATTGGATTATCCGAATGGACGTGTGCTTCTGCTTATTTCAGGGCTGAGAGCTAAATACCTCCAAGTTGTCAGATAGTTGTTCCCTCCTTGGAATCGTCCTGTTTGCTCTCCTCCTTCTGACCCTGGTCCATCCTCATACACTCCCCTCTCTGTTCCACATGCCAGAGACTGGTCCAT
>NC_034608.1:65841711-65858920 GCF_900095145.1 Mus pahari
ACTGGTCCATCCTCATACACTTCCCTCTGTTCCACATGCCAGAGACTGGACCATCCTCATATGCTCCCCTCTCTGTTCCACATGCCAGAGACTGGCAAACTGTTTCCTGTGTGGTCTTTCACTTTTGGGTACAGATTCAGATTATACTTGCCAGTACTCTTTTACCCAGTACTCTTTCTCAATATGTGATGGTTATTTACATCTATCTCTCACCCCATCCTTTCCTGTCCTGCAATTTCTGTTCAGTCATTGGACAAAGGAGGGTTCTTTAAGGAGGACCCTCTTCTAAAATGGAAAGGAACTGAGTTCCTGAATTATAGTTTAGACAGGAGAAATATCCTTCCAGGAATACTTACATTGGACTATTATTTAAGCAAAGCATACCCCTTAACACACAAACACAACAACAACAACAACAACAATAATAATAATAATAATAATAATAATAATAAACTATAATAGAATAAACTTAATGAAAAATTTAAAAAGACAGATTTGAAAACTCTTAAATTCAGTGCCTCAAAACAATTTTCATTTACTGCTCTGAGTTCATAAAGTAGCTCTTTGCAGGTCTGGGTTCTTTGTTACATGGGCCTTTCTTTAGGATACAGCGATCTACTCTTCCAGGGGATAATGAGGATAGAAAGAGGGAGTGATGGGAGGAGGAAGAAAATGAGATAGAAATAGAGGAATATAGGTGGACAGGATATATACTAGTTTTTAAATATTTAAACTTCAATTTAGAAGTAGTCCATTGTTTTAGCTACATTTGGTTAATATTTGCTAGAACAGAGGGCTAAAGTCTAGCTAACACTGGATGCAAGAGGGAAGGAGTGAGGATTGCACAAGCTCTAAATTCAGAAGTTGAGGGCCTCTGAATCACATCCTATAAACTAAGTTTCCATATAGTATGTGATTCTTTGATTACATCTCCTCCCATAGCAAAGCTAATTATATCTCCTGTATAACTGTGGTATAAAACCATGCTCAAAGATGGTGAAAATCACAGCGGAGAAGGTTATAAAAGAGTATATGGTGATAGCTTTTGAAGGAGCTGAAGTCTAGCCTATATTCCTTCACAATCAAAACACCTCAGAAAGACGTCAGTAGTCTGAAGATGGATTTTCTGATGTGTGGGATGAATGTGTCCTTGAGCTAGACTAGAAATGGACCCAATGCAGCTCTAGATCATGTGATGTCATAGTATAGTCTTAAAGGATTCATCTCCCCTGCATGACGAAGTGTTCACTGAAGCAAATACTAGGAAAGTGGGATTATAGATGCTTATTCTATTCCTAAACAAACATTTTGTATCCGTGTTGTTTAATAAATTTTTGTTGCTTGAAGAACAAGTACTTTTTGATATGTCATATTAAAAATAAATATTTTGGAGCTGGGCGTGGTGGTGCATGCCTTTAATCCCAGCACTTGGGAGGCAGAGGCAGGCTGATTTCTGAGTTTGAGCCTAGCCTGGTCTACAGAATGAGTTTCAGGACAGCCAGGGCTATACAGAGAAACCCTGTCTTGAAAAACAAACAAACATAATAAATAAATAAATAAATAAATAAATAAATAAATAAATAAGTAAATAAATAAATATTTTGGGATCAAGAGTTTCACTGGATAGAAATAGCAATAATTTGGCTCCAATAAAGTTTGTACACCCTAAGTACTGGTGCCTATCTTTAAATGAAAGTGGACAGGAATTTCTAAAATATGCTTTTAGTAGAGTACATATTTAGTAGTACAATTAATTAATGACTTGCTATTTTAACTGATGATATATATTAGTCTTTAAAATGATAAAAATAAAGAAGAATTTTCTAGAATACTGCAGAAGCTTTCAAAGATAGCATTGCTTGTCATTTATGCTCATTTAACAAATATTATTCCCATCATTTAAAGCACCTTCTATGCTTGAATTCAGTGAGTCCCTTAAATCATATATAAATTCAGTTAATTCTAACTATTTGGATGAAGTTTGTGGTGATATATTCTTTGGTGAATAGTTGTACACTCAGGAAAAAAAAGTTGACTAGGAGAGGGTATATATGAACATCTGAATAAAGATGGGTCATGCCCCCTGTCAGTGGTCTCTTCATTGAACTCACTCTATTCAAAAGAAAATATAGATCCTCTCTAAAGACATTGATGTTTACAAAGGTCACAGAAAACAAACATCAATACATTATCCCAAGTATTGAAAATTTCTGGTGCCACAGATGCAGAATTATAAAACTTTCCACAGAAGTTTTAAAACATGGTGCTCTATTTAAAATACAGCCTGTTGGTAGCCATCGACATCACTGAAAGTCGATGAAATCACTGTTCATTTATTTTTGATAATATAAATGTTCAGTTTTATTTGAGTTGATTAATTTAGAAACATAAATATTTTGGTGAATCTTGATACTATCATTGTAAGAAAAAAAGTTTAGGACTATACAAAAATATTAAAAATTATAACATTTAGGAAGTTAAACTTATACCAATAAAATATACAAGAGTTCTTCCACATTCTCTGTTTCTAAACTGATTTAAACATATCATAAATTTCATCATATATGATTAAAAATTCCTCTAATGTCACCCATAATAAATAATACATATTCTTATAATTGTGCTATTAAAGATCTTAACCACAACACTAATTATGAGGTTATTAATCTGAAGGGCAGCATCTATATTTTTCTGCCAAGATGGGAAGGTGATGTGGTAAATTGCTTTGACTTCTTTCAAAAAAGATAAACATTTGAGATAATGACAGTAGTTCATTAAATTTTGATTCTATGATGTCTGACACATAATATATGTTCATAAATATTTCTTGGATAAATGAAGGGGATGCAGGGATGGAAAAGAAAGAATTTAAGTATGTGCAGGTAATCTAAACATATAGATTAAAAATATTTTGTAAGATAATAATGCATTGATTCTGGCAAGGATTCTAAAGTAGTTTATTTTTATTGTTTCTAAACATTACTACTTAAAAGGGAAACAAATGGACAAATGTCCTGCTACCTCTACATACGTTTTGTGTATTACCAGGTAGAATGCACAATTTTCCTAAGCATCATGTATGGTGTATGTTACTGTGGATTTTTCATACACATAAACCATATTTCCCATGCCCATCATCATTTCTCAGTACATTATGTATTGGGGTGATCAATAAATAATGAAGAATAACAATAACAACAACATCAACAGAGCCCTTGGGAAAGCTTGCACTCAGGCAAAGGTCTGAGCTAACAGATGGTTTCTTCATTGTGCCTTGAAAGCAAGCCTCGTTGCCTTCGAGAGAACTGCTAACAGCAGTAAATCCCTGAGCAATTGGCCTTCCATCAAAAACAGTCTGTATCCTGTCTCAGGGAGTTCACAGTGAGGGACTCTTGGCAATGGCGTCTCAGTTGATCACTCCTGTAATGGGGCAATTATAGTCGGAGAGGTTGTCTGTGATGTAACCCAAGCCCTCATTTCTACACAGCTGTGCAGACCATCAACTCAAATTGTACCAAGAAGTCAACTGGGAGCCTGTTCAGAATATGGGATATTTATTGGCTGAGGATGAGGAAAGCCTATTTGTTCAACCACAGTGGAATTTGTCTTTGTCAGCTCTGGGCTCAGACATTAGAATCTGTGCAAATAGCAGCTCCACCCCTGCCAACCAGACTGTTCTGGACTCCCCTCTGATCTCGCTGTCTTAGAACATGCTTGTCCCTCATGTCTCAGACCATCCTGGTCCAGGGACCCTTCTGTCCACCCCTTGACTCTATGAGCTTATAATGCAAACCATTAACTTTTGTGACTTTCCAAACGGATTTTTTTTTTTTTTCAGAGTTTTGATGTTTAATCAATATACACGGGTAAAAGGATTGCCAAGTAGGCACAAGGGTTGACATAAGACAGGATGATTGTTAAATAGATGTTTTCTCGACTTCCTTTGACAAGCTTTGGCTGCTTCAATGAAAAACAGAACTATGTGTAGGAGTCCCTAGAGCAAGAGAGTGGCACTCCTGCCACTTAATGGGTCATAGGTACCTGATGAATTCTTGTGACATCAGACCACATGTCACCAATTCTGAAAGGAACAAGGGGAATAAAAGCAAACAAAAAATGGTGGCCTGGGAACACAGTGGAGGCATTATGATTGAGAGCTGAGATGATTCTTTGGAACTCATGTGAAAAGAGTCTTATCAACAAGGCAGCACTGTTTAAAGGTGGGGTGTTTGGGAAGTGAGTTGTTTACAAAGCCTCTGGCCCTGTCATTGATCCCTTCATAGGTAATGGGCTATCTGAAAATGGCAGGACATTGAGGAGCTGGGATTCTTGGAGGAAGTAGATTACTGAGGTACACTCTTAAAACGATATTTTGTCCTACTTGTTCATTCTCTTTCTCTTTGCTTTCTGGAAGCAGTGAAGTGAGTAGAAGTTAGTTTTCCCCCCCCCCCTTCCCCCCCCCCCCCCCCCCGTGCACTTTCTCCATCATTCACTGTCCCTTTTCAGCTGAACAGCAACAGGGCTAATGACTATGGACTGAAACATAGGACATGTGAGATAAAAATAAGTGCGTCCTCTTTTAATTTGTTACTTTTAGGTGTTTTCTCACAGTAATGGAAAGCCAAATGAACACTAAACATATATTATGAAAAGGATATTGAATAGGCATAGGAATTAAGAAATCAGAATAGAAAAAAGAGGTGATCTTGATTAGAGAAGGCAAGTCAAATTTCGAGAATTTGTCCTCCCCTCAAAACGGATAAAGAGTTGAAGATATGACTGATGGTTAAAAACATTTTTCTCTTGTGTTTGAAGCCTTAGACTCACACTGAAACACTCTAAAATCAACAATCACAAATGAAATGATAATAAATGATAAAATTATTGATTTGATGGTTAGTCTTGCCAAATCAAAAGGATCTACAATCACATGCTGATAAGTCTAGATAGCGCCTGCAAGAAATGATGTCGATTACACTAATTGGGGTGGGAACATAGACCTTACCTGTTATGCCATCATTCTATGAATTTGGGCCCTAAACCGAGTAGAGGAAAGAGAGAGCTGAACAGGAACATTTGTTTCCAGATTGTGGCCATGTGACCAGGTTTGCCCAGCCCCTGCCTGCATGACTTGCCCACTATAATTAAATGTTCCCTATAACCCTGAGGCAAAATTAACTCTTCCTTCCCTCCTTCAGTGGCTTTTTGGGGGGATGTTCATCACAGCAACAAGGGACTAATAAATGTGGATTTTCATAGGTCTAAGAAAACAAGTTAATTTTGTTATTTTAGTGATGATAAAATGGAACTAAGGCATACTAAGGTTATACATGTGAGTGGTTGATCTTGTTCCCATAGCTACAAGTGAGGACTTCTAAATGTATAGATCCTGATGGTGTTACTTGCTGATATAACATGGACACCAAATCACTTATTGTCAACTGACCTTGTCATGCATTTGGTATGGGAAGATGCATAAGCAACGGACTATACATCCACCCTGGGAAGCCATCAGTTCCTCTTTGCAAACTCTCATCTTTATTAAGAATGTAAAGAGAAAACACATCGATCAGCTGTGTGTGACTTTCATAAGTTTTAGACATTCAGTAAGAGACCGAGGGTGTGAAAACATTGGTGTAACTGGGGAGTCAATTTAGATCTTAATTTTGAAAGACTGTAGACCAAACATAAGGAATCAATCCTAAACTTAAGCTTAATCACAGATTGGGAGAAAATAAGCTGACTCATCTCAAGGGCAATAATGAAAACAATTAGTGATAATGTTTCTAACTTGAACTGTAATTTATGGACTAATCTAATCACCATTTATCGAAATTTTCTAACATCCACCCAGAGACAGTGGGGCATGTTCACAGAACATCAACAGATGTTCATAATTCCTTTAATTATCAAAAAGACATGGCAACATTCCTAACACTGTACCAAGAAGCAGCCTGAAGAATTGATCAGTAATTAAGTTTTCTTCAAATAAATGAGGATTGTGTGACCATTTATCTCTTTATATGATGTCATTTATTGTTGAAAAGTTACATTTGTATGAGTTCTAAATTATGAATATACATATTAATAAATACATTATAGTTAGAAATTAAGATTTGATCAGGTAAAGACAAACTAGAGGTCTTAAGAATATATATTTGTTTGTAAGAATATATGCTATTTATATGGACCTGTACATGACCAATTTTATAAGCTTGTCACACCATTTTCAGCAAGCTGTTATTTACATATGTTTTTTAATATATCAAAGTATTGACTGGCAAGCATCAATGTGGGCTTTAGAGCATCAAAGTATTATGTAGATTATTAAGCCGTTTGGGAACAGACTACATGTCCAAATTTCAACAGCACCCTGAGTGCTGCTTTAGATGGGAATATTTCAGCTCCTGTTGCAGTGATGTGTTCATTGTGTTATGAGACTAATGTTGTTAAATAAGATCACCTATTTGATATTTACTTGCATTGCTTAAGAGTGACAGAAATGAAATTATGGATGTAGATAAAAGCTGACAAAAATTCACATGATCTTAATTCAGACAAACATGAAGAGGGTAATGCCATAAGGTTCATCTCTTCATGCATCTCCTCGGTGCCTTTGTCCAGAGCTGAACCCAAAGGCAATGCAATGATGTCTCATGCATTGGTTCTTGATATCTAATTACCTATACTGTATTTCACACGCTCCTCATCTGTAACCCATCAGGGACTTCCGCTTTCGGTTTTTATTTCTGCTTCTTCAAAACCATTCTCTACGTGGCGTGTTTGATAGCCAACTCATTCCAGTTTGTGAATGAAGATATTTGAATTGTCAGAGACATTTTGAGATACATGTTACAACACCTCAATTCCTTTAAAACAAATAAAGAAACAAACCACTCTCTTAGGCTCTTTTCCTACTGTTGGTTTTTCATATCCATATTATAGTTTACTTTGCTATATTTTATTATCTATTAGAAGCCCCCCCCTTTTTTTAAGGGGAGACAAAGAAGGAGTGGATCAGATGGGAGGGGTTGGGAGAAGTAGAGGGAGGGGAAATTATAGTCAGATATATTATGTGAGAACAGAATTTGATTTTAATAAAAGGAAAAAACTGTGAATGTTAACAATTCAGTTATATTATAAACAAGAGTAATTATACAAATCCCACAAGTCTTGATTGCCCAAGCATACATTACTGTTGCCCAGATCTTACTGTGACAGATACCCACTCTGTCTGCACGGTGTAACAACATGAAGAGCAGACAATGGTGAGTATCTTTCATCTCCTCATTCAGTGTTATTGCTTCCCAACGGCCGCTGTGAGGCCATTGATAATGCAGAAATTATCCAAAGCTACCCATTTGACCTGATCCCCTGTTGTGTTGATTGTTTGCACGTAAGGAAAGCAATGGAGACAGTATTCATACAGATGATTCTAAACAATGAGGTCCAAGTGTAGAGCCAGTTTGTTTTTCATAGAAAAAAAACCAAACAAACCCTGAAATAGTCATCAAGTGTCTGAGGACTCCTTTACATCTCAGCAAAGGGGATGCAAAGCAACCGACCGGCCAAGTGGCCTCCTAACACACATCTCTGCTCCTGAGCTCCACGCTGCACATTGCTAGAAATCAAGATACCTCTAATCCCATGCCAGGGTGAGATGGTTTGGAAATGTTTTTTGTATCTCTAAAATTTTGTAAGTGCTCAAAAAAATCTCTTCAATGAATTCATGAACAGAACCTGGTGTCCAATGGTATCCATTTCCCAGGTGATCATTAAGGGCAGTTCTTGGCTTTCTGACATCTGTTACTCAGGAAACCAGCGACACTTAACCATCACTTCAAAGCCTTTCCTTAATTTTTTTTAATATTGAAACATTTTTGTTTTAATGTGTATGGGTGTTTTAAACTAAGCCTGGGTCCTCTGCAAAGGCAGTAAGTGCTCCCAATTGCTGATCTATCACTCCAGGCCCAGTTCATCATTTCTAGAAATCACTTAGGAGCTTGTTTATGGGAGTTGAAACTGAAACTTAAAATTGTGTATCACTTCTTGTACAAGTGCCTGTGATTTGTAGGATCCTTTCAAAATGATGTTCTGTGTTTATTCTTTCACACTTAGTGAGTTGTGCTGGAGTCTTCTGCTAAATTATGAATGCTAATTAAGGTGTAATGGTTAATCTTCAGGAAATAAGAAGTGTTCCGCACACTATGCAAAATTGTCTTTCTACTGCATTAACAAAAAACGATTAGTTAACTCGCTAAACAGATTAAACACAGACGTTCAGTGTACGGGGAAATGAGTAGGCCTTGAGTTTAATAGTATGGAATATTCTTTTATTTCAATTTTATGACTCCCATCTAGTTTCATTTAAAATGTCAAAACTGGAATGGTAGTGACATTCACTTCATAATAGTGTTTGAAACCTATGCAGTAAAAGGGGTTGTAATAACAATACTACAAATTACATGCTTATTTTTCCAGATCATACCTAATAGACTGTAATATCATTTTCAGTCACAGTTCACCAGAGTTAAATTTTAAAGCATAATATTAAAGTCAAGGTTCCTTCACATCTAATTAGACATTAGAAACAAATGTAGCTAGGCCCGCGTTCTGTTAAATATATGCAAATAATCCCTCAGAGGCAATGGACAATTTAACAACATGAAAGGTGGAAGTCGCCCACTGTAAAGGTACACAATAAATTACGGCAGATTTACACTCAGCATTGTGCAACATGACATCTCAGTTGCTGTAGGACACACCACAGCATAAATTGTACCCAGCTTGTCTCACACTGCAAAATATTCAGGACAAACATAGAATATTTTATGCTTTGAACCCTAACTTCTGGAAATTATGCCAGCGAGTAAGGCAGTTCAACAAAGCACCTATCACTGTGGTATGGATAACGCCGTTGCAAATCTTGGCAGAGTCATTTATTTTCAGGGACAGTGGGGAAACATTAAAAAAGGATGCATTTGTTCGTTCTCTGGAAATCCACAGAAATGAGCATAGATATAGACTGCATTTAGAAGGCAGTGCTCATGTAGGTGTGTGTGTGTATGTGTGTGTATGTGTGCTTTTATCTATTTATTTATTTAAGCCCATATCATTGCTAATGGTTTTGCTGTATATTCATCCTCAGAAATGGATGGGAGATGATACATCCCTGAGGTTCCATCAAATACGATCACTGTTAGATTTTGCTCTACTTTTGCTTTTTATCATCCTCCTAAATATGAGTGGGGAAGGTAAAGGTTTTTTTTTTTCTATGATGCTTACCACCCTACCATGCAATTTGACATGCTGACTGGAGTTTTCCAGTCAAATTTCTGTGATTGGCTCTCTGTGGACCAATCTTATTCCTGTCCTCTTTTCAAGCATTCATTAATGAAAAGGAAAATATAAGATGTGAGAGCAATAAAATAGTACTTGAAATTGTTTGTCTTGTATAGTCTTATACTAATACAAGTACAGTGGCAACTATTTTCCCTTCTTAACCACCATCATATAAAAAAGCTAAATCGTTCTGACAATAAAGAACAAGTACCTGCATTATTGGGAATCTCTTTTAACTTGAAAACAATTGCTCTTTCCATGCAATATGTAAAGCAGTGGTTTTAGAAAATAGTTATTTTGTTTTGGCTTTATTTGCAGTCTTTAATTACAATCCTTTAAAGACAGAGACCTCAAAATATAGTCATTCCTTCTTTGGGTGGCAAGTCTTGAAGGATGCAGCAACTGCAACCTTTCCCATAATTCCTCTGCACTCTTTGGCAGAAGGGCTTGCCATAACATTGAATCAATAGAAATACCGTCCATCCTTCTTCCTTCCTTTCATCTATTTTCTTTCTCCCTTCCGCAGTACAGATGATCTAACTGAGAGCCCATGTATGCAAGACAAGTACCCTACCACTGAGCCACAGCCCAATTATTTTACATTTATTATTTTACAGCTAAGAATTGCAAATTTGTCTTTTGTGACATTCTTTAATAATAGTACATCACTAGGGCAAATCCTGCTCTAGTGATTATCTCTGGATTCATTCCCACTGTGTTTGATTTATTGCTACACCCCGGACAAAGCATAATGTTGGAATCAGGAAGGACCTTACCTCTGTTGAACTGTGTGGAGAGGAACTTTATCTGATTATAGAGGGAAAGCTTCGACTGTGGCTTAAAATTGCCTTGGCTCAGAGAGTTTATTACTGAAATTGAGAATAATTAAAATTAAAATCTATATCTACATTAATTTAGAGATAATCTGTTCTTTCATTTAAAATATCCAAAAGTGAAAATTTGGAATCTAAATTCATATTTTATCCCCTACACTAACTAAAGAAACTAAAAAAGAAAATGAAAAGAAGACCAATTTCTCTGTGATTATGCATCAGTAGAGAATCATTATTTGTCTGTGTTGATAATGAGTTGGGCAATGATTGCATTGTGAGGTAAAACAAAAATTTTCATATTATTTCTGTGTCCATTAGGTCTGTATTTTTTGTTTCAGAACAACCAATGTAACAAATGAATTCCTTTTAGGACTTACATTTTTCTCTTGGAAAATTACTGTCGGATAGATGTGGGGAATAAAAGTGCTGCAGATAAGATTTAAAGAGAGAGCTATCCTTGCAGAAATATTTAGTTCTGCATATCTAAGCACTTTCAAGTTGCTAGCATTTTGGCACATCATCATTTCTGTAACAGAACAAGGCTACCAACATTAACATTTGCTCTAACACCTGATGAGCTGGACAAGTAGGGAGCCTTAGAACCTATTTATAATTCCAAAATAATATATGGAAGCCTGGGTACAGAAGAAACAGTGAAAAGGCAATAGCTGCTTCCTAGTGAGTGTGATGCATAAGGTGGAAAATCATCGAAGAAAAAAAAAACTTACAGTAATTGCCCAAACTGCACCTGTACAGACCCGAGGAAATGAAGCAAATTTTCTCAAGGAAATATAGTGCTTTTCGGTGAAGTTGCTTGTAAATGAGAGACAATTATGGGCAATATAAATCGTATTTAAAATGAGCATATTGGTTGAAATTACAGCTGACTGAACAGAAATCAAAATTCAAACTATGTCTGGGAGTAGACATCTTGGCTCTTGTTTATTAAGGGCATTTGTGTGTGTGTGTGTGTGTGTGTGTGTGTGTGTGTGTGTGTGTGTGTGTGTGTGTGTGTGTGCGTGCGGTATGGTTATGTTCATTTGTAGGTGCAGGTGTTCAAAGGAGCCAGCAGATGACACTGTATTTCCTGGAGCTGGAGTTATGGTCTCTTTGGTCCTCCGTAGGTCTAGCGAGCTAGCTTAAACATAGGGCCATTCTCTAGTGCTCGGAATTGCAATACGCGATGTTGACCACTAGGTACATCGCCCTTCCTGCCTCTCTGTGGATCTTGATTTTTTTTTTTTTTTAATTTACAAATCAGCACATGCTCAGCTAACATCTGAGACATTTTCCTTTTAAATTTTGATGATTATTCTCAAGAAAAGGCCATTCAGTTAAGAAACCTTAGACCTAAATCAATAAAATATCTTTAAAATCTAGTTGATTCCTGGCCAGAGAATTATGTCTACATGAGGAATTGAGTATTGTAAGCAACTGGAAAAGGCATGCTTACAAACTGTTTACAACTAAAAATAGATCCAATGTTAAAACAATTAAAGTACTGTGATGGACTATTGCTAGAACTTTCTCTCTAGCATTACATTTGGGCTCCGATATGTCTCAGGTATCATCGATAGGGATTGTGTAAGATAAACCCAACTGTAATTCCTTAACCAGGCTTTAAAATGTAGCTGCGACAATTTTTTTTTCCTCTGGAAACCCTTTTATTTTTCAGAGCTGATAACATGGGGGAACAATGGATTGATTTTTAAGTCTCAGCTCTTTGTTTTCCAAAGCCCTCCCTCCCTCCTCCTGGCAGAACAGCCACAGAAGCCTAGAGGAGGGGTGGGAGGAGGCATGACAAGCAGAGAGCTCACACCTTTCATAATGGCTTGCGAACAATCAAGAGCTGATGGTATTAGTGAAAGGTTATTATTTGAATTAATCATACGAGTTTAAAACAACTTGGCATTTCAAAATGTTTCTGGGTAGGCGTAGTTTTCAAACTGCAACTGCCACAGAGTGTAATCGTAGGCATGTTGGGAGGGGGGAGAAGAGAAGGAGGTGGGAGATGTCTGAAATACAGCCTCCACTATTTTTTTTAAAGGGGACAGTTGAGCAGGTGCTAGATAGACCTCAGCCACTTCATGATGCTTTCAATGGGCTGAAAGAGAGAGAAAATACAGAGTGAAAGAAGGGGAACTGATTAAGAGAAGTGTGAGAAGAGAGAATACAGAGGATAAAAAAAAAGAGATGGCCTGAAGATCTAGATGGATCTTTGCTTACCTCATATTTGGGATATCCATCACAGCATTTTTTTTTTTCTTAAAAGTTTCAAAGGTCCCTCAAGTCCCTATCACTCCTCTGAGAGGGGGAGACTCACTTTATCACTGATGCACTGAATGACTCAAATGAGGTAATACTGACATTTTACAGGAAGATTAATGATCAATGATCAATGCAAGAGTAGGACCACAATAGTTAGAAATTTTGAAATATACATTCTGGACAGTAAGTGATGGTTCAATTGAGCATACACTCATTGAGTCCAACCAAGGAAGCAGGCAGGCCTTTGTCAAGCACTTATAGTGAAAAAAATAGTCTCTGATGTAGAGGGTTGAATAAGCGGGTCTTGATATTGAGCAGCCCATGAAGTGGAGGAATCAAATACAGCAACAAAGAATTTTAATGAACCATGAAAAGTGTAAGGTAGACTCTACCCATCTCCAGGCAGAGGTGTATGCCCAAGATCTTGCCATTGATGTTGGTCTTTACTACTGAGCTAAGCTCTTCAACATCATGGAGAAGCACACAGTCTTATGAACAGACTCAGAGATTCTGAGAGTCTAAACCTATTGGGTGGCTTGTGGTCACTATGACTGAAATACCTATGAGAAACAATTTAAAAAGAAGACATTTTATTTTTGCTAGTATTTCGAGAAATTTAAAATAAGGGTTGTCCAGCTCTACCACTGTGGACCCCAGGTAAGGATGAAGCACGGTATTGAAGGAAAGCTACCCGTGTTGTGGATGGGAAGCAGAGAGTGAAGATCTTAGAGGCAAGAAAATATTTATCAGAGAGATAGCCCCAGGGACATACTTCTTCTAATGGAACCCTGCCTTCCAACAGCCCAGTCAGTTATAAACTCAGCATCATTAAATAACCTCGATTAAATTAGTGCCATTATATTTTCTGTGCCAATGAGATTCCATAGTGAGATGACCTGAGTTTTTTTCCTTGATTTCCAGGACCCATGTAATAGAAAGATATGATGTTCACAAGTTGTCCTCGAACTTCCAATTGCACTAAAGTATATATGAGCTGGCATGTATACTCATAAACAGTCACATGAATGAATGAATGAACGAATAAATAAATAAATAAATAAATAAATAAATAAATAAATAAATAAATAAATGTTAGAAAAAGCAGTGTCACAAGGTAGACACTATGCTTTCAGTAAATAACCCAGCCTGCAGGGGCAGTTTTTTATTCTGACTTCAATATTCTGAAAGGATGCTTGTGCCATGTTAGCATACACATATTATATAGGATATATCCATATTAGCATATTATATATACATATATAATTAGGGCAAGAGATGGTGAAATGACTTGGCTGCTAATTGTCCATCTTACAAAGGAGCACATACTTGATTTTGCAAGGATCACGGCTTATAGATAAACATCATATGTTATATGTATATCAAAAGGTTTTAGGAAAGTCATGTCAATAGAGAATAAGGGTTTTTTTTTTTTTTTTAATAGAAAGACAAAAATGTATTTTTTTAAAGATTTATTTATTTTATTTTTTAATTGTATGTGAGTACACTGTTGCTTCATCAGATATACCAGAAGTGGGGGCATCAGACCCCATTACAGGTGGTTGTGAGCCACTATGAGGTTGCTGGGAAATGAACTCAGGACCTCAGGAAGAGCAGTCAGTGCTCTTAACTACTGTACCATCCCTCCAGTCCCCAAAGTGTATTTTATCTACTAGACTGGGTCAAGACATATGTTAGGTCTTCGCCTAATTCAGGTCACTTGAGGAAATCACCAACACGGTCAGTTGCTTCTGACTAACCCTCTCAGTTCTCCATCACCCACTTGCCCCGTATCACAACAGTCGCCATGACAACTATCTACAGATTGTTCAGCTATCGCGTTAAAAATCACCATGCTTCACAAAAATGCTAACTAGACATAAGAGCTGGTAACCAGGTTGTCATTGCCTCCTCCAACAGTCCTAATAATTAAAAGCGTTTTGTGTGCATCCATGTTTGTGTGTTGGGTCCCTAAATGAAATAAGCTAGAGAATTAGAAGTAAAATAATACTTTAGCTGCACATCATTAGGCAGGGTTATTAATGATAAAGTAGATAGTTATTTTTCGGTTCATGCACTTAATTATGAAAATTTTAGATAGAAGCATAATTGCATTAAGGCCATCCTTTTGTACATACTCCTTGATGGCCATGTTTTGTAATAAAGGTACATTAATGGCACTAGCCCTCCAGTTATTAGCTGATAAGTCCATGAATCAAAATAAAAAAAAAGATAAGAGAGCTTTAATGGTACAATATTTTAGAGTCTGCGGAGTCAGTTAGCGTTGTGAAGCAATTTATGATTTTTCAGGAATATTGTAGCCTAAAATAACTCAAAGAGAGCAACTTCAGAGAACTTCAGGTTTTCCGAAGTGACTAGAATTTAGTAACTTTGCCAAAGGTTTCAAAACAGGTGTGCATCATGTGTTTAATGACAAGTCATTTTGAATATTAGTGGTTATGTGAATTATCTCTTTGCTTTCACACAACTCATTTTTAAAAAGAATAAAGCAAATTATGCCTTGTACCATAACACATAATGCAACTGTGTGGCTAGCAATTTAACGTGCAAATTATTTAAAACTCTAAAACTTTAAACTTTCAAAAGTTTATGAAATCAACTAGATATGAAAGATTTTAAAAAACACAGCAACAGCAATAACAGCATCAACAACAACAAAAAAATGTGTTATAAACTTAGCCCTCAAGATACTGAGGCAAAAGGGGCATCAGGTTGAACTTAATTTGCACAGTATAAACTTTGTCATAACAATAACGGAAGGAGGAGGAAGACGACCAAGAAAAAGAACAAGAAGGAGGAGGAGGAGGAGGAGGAGGAGGAGGAGGAGAATCAGAAGGGAAGGGAAGGGAAGGGAAGGGAAGGGAAGGGAAGGGAAGGGGAGGGAGGAAGGAAAGAGAAAGAAGGGGGAACAAATAGCAATGGTAACTTCTCAGAAATATGTATGAAGCCTAGAGAAAAAGATAAAAACACCACCACTAATTTCCCCTTCTCAGAAACCACTAGGCTCCTATCTTTTCATCCTAGATGATAGCTCTTATTTATTTAATATACATTTATTATACTCCTCGATTCTTGACTATCTGGAATAAAGAATATTGCCAATTTCAGTGCAGGCAAAACAAAACAACAACAAAAATGAACAAACCATATAGAGAGACATACTGGCATCCCTTTCTAATGCCCCTACATGTGGCTTATGGCGTTTATTGTGTTGCAAATACAGTTTACGAGAGGGTTTTAGTATCTGCTTAGGTCTGATACTGCCCTGTCAGGTATCTCTTTGAAAGAAAGCTCTTTAGAAAGGATCTTTTGTATATTTAATCACTAGTTTTGTTCTGCCTTAGCAAAGCACCAGCAGTCTCCAAAGCCCCTGCTGGCTGTGTGATTATCTAGAATCCCCTGCAGTAGCCAGGGAGAAGTTTCCATCCATTCCCTGTTTATGGGGCTGGATCAGAGTGCCCTGTAGGTTTAGCTGGCTTTGGAATGGGCATGTATACCCCGCCACATATTTAAGAGCATGAGCAGCTGGGGCAGAGTTTTCTTCTCCATGACACAAATGTTTTCCTTAGCTTTCCTCCCTACATTGTGGGTGTTGTATACTTGGAGAAACAGAAGGCAGAATTAAAGATCTGGATTGAAAAAAAGAAGGGACTGTGAATCACATTTGTACACACATTTATATGTATATGCACACACTACACATACATCCTGTGAGTGGTATACTTGTATACACAGTTTGATTGGTAATGACTACCAAACATCAGAGCCTAATGCTGTATTTGTTGAATTGTTCAACCCATGTGTAGGGTCTTCTTATTTACAATATAGAGGGAGGCTTATTGAAAATTTCATGGAAAATCTGAAAGTCTTAGTGTTTAACATTCTGAGAACAGACTGTTTTTCTTTGCTTTGAACTGGTCTGGTTCATTGTTTTCTAACTCAACATTGTTAGGTGACAATGAACCTTTGGCTTATTACCATCACACATGTGAAGAACTCAGTAAATTACCTTGGAAGTGTTTGGTAAGTGTCTGAGTCAGTGTTGTTCCTTTGCTGTGAAAAGACACCATGACCATGGCAACAATAAGAAAAGAAAGCATCCAATTGTGGCTTGCTAAAAGGTTCAGAGGGTTAGTCCAGTATCAGCAAGGAGCATGATGGCAGGAGGGAGACATGGTACTGGAGAAATAGTTGAGCTGTCTACATCCAGACCCACAGGTAGCAGGAAGAGGGGGCCACTATACCAGGTTTAGGCTTTTGAAACCTCAAAATCCACCTCCAGCAAATACTTCCTCCAACAAAGCCACACCTACTCCAACAAGGCCACAGTACTTCTCAAGTACTATCACTCCCTGATGACTAAGCATTCAAGTATATGAGCCTATGGAAACTATTCCAACCACCACAGTAAATCCATCTCAGAGATCTTCAGCTCTACCAATGACAAGTGATCCTTTAATATAGCCATCTATTCTTTGTTGAAGAGTCAGTAGAAACACACTATAGTTGATAAGTTACTCTTTCAATTCAATAGCTAATTTTTTTTTTAAATCCGTTATAGTAGTTATAATAGTAGATACTGGCCTGGATAAAAGTGAGGACATATAAGTCAGGAGAGAGCATTGGTATCTAGGAATAAAACTTGTTAAGAATTTATGTCAACAACCAATGTTTAAGACAAGAAATTAATCTTATTTATGTCCCGCGCTACCTTCTCGCCAGCAAGAAACGACGCGGCACACAAACAG
>NC_034608.1:65859350-65860366 GCF_900095145.1 Mus pahari
CCCAGCACATGCGCAGCTGCCTTGTTTGTTTGTTAGAGCACAGGACATCAGCGCCATCTTGTAATGGCGAATGTGAGGGCGGCTCCCCACATATTTAGTCATCAATACCAGTATTCAGTATTCCTTATTCATATGAAATGAGATTTTAGTTACCTCACTGAGTCAGTAAAGATTTCATGGTTGGAGAAAATCAAGGAATGAGTTTATTTATCTAGTTCAGTTACCAATTGGCTAATTTAGTCCTTGCCACCATAGATCAATGTGAATTTTGCTCATGGAATTATGTGAAATAGGAGGTTATAGAAAAGAACACAAGGATGTTTTTGCTAGCACTTTGACAAGACCTTTCTCTCTCTCATCTGGTAGACCAGCAGTCACAATTCTAGTAGTCATTTCATAATATAAATTGCTCTTTGGCTCAAAATATGATGGCAGTAGAGATGGTTTCTCCATGATACCAGCACTGCCTAATTGCAATTTCTGTCAGATGCTTAGAGAAACCATTTTCCTCCCACAAAACAGTTTAAAATTTTTTCTACCTATTATAAATGTGCAATCAGGTAAAGAATTGTATTGTTATTTCTGTCAGGCTGGATATAATTCTGAATACAATGTTAAAACAGTGGATTAATTCCCTAGGTTGAAGAGGTAAAATTCAGAATGACTTTCTACTGTATTTTGTGATTATTTATAATAATAATTTATAATAATAATATATTATTATATAATTATAACACTTTTCACTTCCCTTTCCTCCCCTCAAAGCTTTCCATGTATACTTCCCCATTCTCCTTCAAATCATGGACTCTTTCTTTCACTAACTCTTAGTGCACCATATATGTATACTCATATATATTCTTAAATATGGCCTAATTACTGCATTATTTGTTTACATGATTTCAAGGTTAAACCATTTTTTTATTGGACATTGGACAACCAATTGTCTTGCTCTTCCCTATGGAAGACTGTCTTGCCCTCTCCCAGGTTTTCTCTGTTGACTATAGATTTTTACGTAG
>NC_034608.1:65861286-65867082 GCF_900095145.1 Mus pahari
TGGGATTTGGACTGCAGACTGTAAGTCATCAATAAATTCCTTTACTATATAGAGTATATCTGTAAGTTCTGTGACTCTAGAGAACCCTGACTAATACAATAGTAAAAATTATATATATATTCTTTTCTCTACTAAAGAACTCAAATGTTCCACCTTCAGGGCCATGTTCATGTTCTGAATATTTGGAGCTTTGTAGCACTTTGAATTTCATATTTTCAGAAGAGCAATGCTCAGATTCACTGCTGTTTAGAACTGTTATTATATTTCTATGTTCAACTATTCTTAGATTTTTAAAAAAAGTTTTCCAAAGTTTTGGATACTTTACTTTCTTTCCTCATTATCTTCACCCAGCATGCTCACCATGAAGTTCTTAAGAAAATGGAAGTCAGCAGAGGAAACGCTTAACTTCTTAGTATAAGGAAAGCACCCATGTTTGCTACCATTTTCATCCATTTTTTTCCCCCTATAACAAAGAAGAGGTTTTCTTCTTTCCCAGAGTAAAGTCATGCTCTAGTTCTATTTTATTTCAGCTCTTCAGGAACTAAAAAAAAAAAAAAATCATTCTTAACGTTTTCCTTATACTCTTACCTCTTTTCATATAAAATCTTACTATGGAACTATAAAATTCCTCTTATAAAATGTGAATCTTGAAACTTTGAGGATCCTCATTCTACTATAAATGAAATTGTGCATAATTATTCTGTGTTAAATGTGTTTGTGAAAAATAAAGGAGTTATCTCTTCAGTCAGAATTGAAACTTATCTCTCCTGGATATATATCTCATTCCATATGAGCAAATATTCTAAATCCAGAAAAGTCACCAAATTACTGTTGGTCTTAAGCTCTTTAGATATATGTATATCATACCTTATCTATGTCCATAGCTCAAGCTGTACTGTTTAGACAATATTTTGCCATTTGAGACTTACCTAGTATTCATTGCTACCTACTTTCCAGACAAAGTTAGATTTCCAGATATCCTTAATTATTGCATGGTGGTTTTCAGTAAAAAGTTATGACTCTTTGATAGTTATACTAATACTTACATTGTTTTGTAAAATGCAACCTGTAAATACTTTGCTCATTGGTGCAGTCACAGTGTCTAGACCTGAAACAAAATGTTGGATTATATACTAGTTTTATGAATGAAGGAATGAATGAATTGAGTCAATTAACAGGGATACAATGATGTTGCTGGCCAGATGGTGATAAAGTTTATTTTATTGCTCTTGATTTAACTTGATCAAAAACTCTCAGACACAATTTTCATTTACTTCTATATCTAGTTCTTTAGAGAACTTATTGATAACCTGAGGTTATCAATATGTTTATGTCACAGAGGAACTCAATATATTTTTGCTGAATTCATGGATATAAGTGGAATATAAGGCAGTTTCACAGGTAAAAAAATCACAATGACTCAGACACAATTAGCTAAATTTGTAAGAGTGAGCACGAGATGAAAAAAATATATTGCTCTTAATACAATGGAAGTAAATCAGTAAGAAGGCTTTAACATGATTCAGCTCATTAGTTGTTTTGTCTTAATGATCTCTATTAGAGTTTTCCATGTTTTCAAAAGATATTGAAAGAAAACAATTTGAAAGGAAAAGTCCATTTTGAGAAGGAGGGCAGTTGGATGAATTCCATGAATAACATGCAACTGTTAGGCACTTTTCTGGTTACTGTTGGATGCTGTAGGAGCTCATTCTCTGAAGACTGTTAAGAATTGATGACAGTTTAGGTATAGTTCTGCCTAGAGCCATAAAAACTAATTGGGTGACCCCTCTACTTATCAGCTTCCACTGTGAAAAGTGCTACAGGAATTTTCCCTGGAGATGGCCCATAGCAACCAAGACGATGTAGTCACAAATCCAGGAACTTCAATAATCAGCTGTCATAAGATGCATGGCAGAGAAGAGCTTGTTAGTAACCCATAGTACTTGAAGACTCTGCAAATGTGTATATAATTGAGTTGTCTTTTATAGTATTATTAAACTATTATTAGAATAATGGACATAGTAGTTCTTGGATTGATATAAATCAGTCAGCTATTTGTGGAGTGGCCACGGGGTATTTAACATAGCACCGGTGCTTAGAATGAGTAGCTGTTTTTATTTTATTTTATTTTATTTTATTTTATTTTATTTTATTTTATTTTATTTTTAATTTTCTAGGATTTTGCAACTAACAGGATAAATAAAATTGGTTAAAAGAAATTCTTTACAGGTACATAAGCAAAACTCCAGAAAGAAAAATAAGTGCAATATCATAGGATAGGTGAACATGAGATTCTGGAAGCACCAGGAAAATAGTTATGTAAATATTAATGAAGAAAAGCTTAGATTCTATGTAGAGAGAAAAATGGTGTGTTTGCTAGACAGATGAAAAATTTAGTTCCAACAGTCAGAAAGGCTTAGAAAACATATATTTCAAAGAATTAGGAGAAAGATTAACTAATGATATAATAGGAAAATTGATGAGATTAATAGAGAGGGTACATATTTGGTTCCTGTGCATTCAAGAAATAAATTAATCCATCCAGATGTCTGTTGAGGATCCATTAATATGTACGGGATGTTCTTGATTAGGTTGTTCATAGGAGCACCATTCCAATTTGATACTGCCTGTATTATAGCTTCTGTGTTGGCATTTAATAACATGGAGTTGGCTCCCAATTATACGTTTGTAGTTTAACTTAGCTGGGCAACTTCCTGGAAGTTACTTAAATTCCTTATACCTCAGTCTCCTCATCCCTAAAATGAACATGTTGAATTAGACACAGGTTTCCCAAAGTAACAGCCATGCCCCTAGGGAATCATAAAATGTTGTAGGAATTTAATATTTGGTTTCAGAAGGCTTGAGTACTCTGTATCAGCCAGTGGGAAAAATGACTGGAATACTAAGTACTTAATAAGGTAGAGGACATTGAGTTGAGGAGTTGAAGTGGTTTTACTTCTTTATTTTTTTCTAATTAATTTAATGTTTATTCACTTTACAGCTCAATTGCAACCCTGTCTGGAGGGTAGAAACCTAACTTGCTGCAATGCTGAAAGAATTCTTTTTATCGACTAGTTCTATTATCTGCAAAATTTTCCAGGAGTGAGATAGTATAGTTAAAAAATGGCATTCAGTTTAATTTAGAATTATAGTAAATACCACTCACAATTTTTAAAAGTCATATCATGATTAGTAATGTTGCTTATTATATTCCAGTTTCTAATACATTTATCAGATTACATGTAGCTATGGCTTCACCCTGGTGCTGTGTTTGTATATAAATGAAATATCTATTTTTATTGTTTCAAATGAGCATTTATGTACTGGAATACATATTCATCAATCATAATAACATGTTCCTTTTATTTCTTCTTATACTTCTATGTTGCATTAAATTATGGAAACTAATTTTATAAGGATGTAATATATTTGTGAATTTAATTTCAGAGATTTTAATGATCTATTTGGTAAGGAAGAGAAATTTGAGCCTTATAAGTTGGGAAACCATCAAATTCGGCTCTCTCTAATAGCCTTAAGATCTCAAGTCAATGGATTCATAACTTTTACTTTGATCAGTAAGGAAGGAGAGACTCCTAAATAATTTTTCTAAATTGATGTTTAAGTCAGTGTCTAAATTCTGGAAGAGGAAAAGAGTAACTGAAGGACAGCTGAAGCAAACTATCTTAGCCCCCGCACTGCTTAGTTAAAGAAATACCAGGGGTCTAACATCAGGAGCAGGAGTGAGTTGAGCAACTAGTGAAACACATACTAATGAGAATTTGAAAGGGCATGGGAAAGTACACGTTCCTTAAATGAGAACTTTTAGACATAGACACATTCCCAGACAACAGATTTCATTTTCTTTCAAGAAGAACTTCCTTTTTGTTAAAAACTGAAATCTGTTCCTATTATCCTTAAATTTTGCTCAATATCAGCAGAGGACGTGGGAGACTGAAGCACTGTGATCTATCAAGGCACACATGTCATATTTCATTATTTTCATTACATCGACACTATGAAAATTACCCTCTACTTTACCTCTTCTACACACACATACTCACTAATCATTAAGGTAATTAATCTAGTGAAACCACATCACAAGTATGAAGATAATATTGAAAGGTTTTCTAAGTATGATGACATACAAATATTTTAGCAGAATGATCAATGTTCTCTGCTGTATGTGTCCTTTAAATTTGTAAATGTCACTCATTGAGGCAAAGCACAATAAAATTGGGCTCTTTTTTTTAACAGTCAAATGCTGTGATTTTTTTGTTCATATTTTACTTCTGAAATGTGATCATCTAGTAAAACAAAAGCTATGGGGCAGAAAGATATCTTCCCATTTTGCAAATCATGCAGAAGCATGAATGTCTGCCAGGATCTCCAGTAGTTCTGCTAGGCATTTCTCATCCCTCTGATAATGTGACCTTCACATGACAGAATTGGATCAAAAATAATACATTTGATGGTCCTTGTAAAAGTAATGGAGCTGCTGTCAAAAATAGCCAGCATGGCCGTGAAACTTGAATACATAGTAGGTGTTGTGAAAGTAGAAACAGGTTGTGTTTTTACTGTAATGCTCTTGTCTTACAAACTTTTAACTTGCGAAAATTACTTGACTTTTCAGTTTCAAGTGATATAACAGAAGCAAACATTGGTCCAGGAGTGATTACAGTAGAACAAAAGGTACAATGGTAGGTAATACTCGTTCATGCACGGTGAGACATTTATATTTAACTCATTCATATAGTCAATTTCTTGACTTTCAACAACATGCAAAATATATGTAAAGAAATATGTTTTAATCTGGAAAAGAGCGCACTAGAAGATTTTGTTGATGCTTAAAAATAATTTGCCATTGAGTTTCACAAGCTGGAAAAATGGAGAAGGATGTATGACCAATATTCTGTTACCTTGCTTACATTCAACTATTAAATCTGAAAAGATACATTTAGTTTGATGATAGCTTTAGAAGGCTTTTTTTTTTTGATAAATACACTCTTAATTCCATTGTAAAAGATGAGTAGCAATTCAGTGAAATGTCATTCTTGCTAGATAGTTCAAAGATAGGACAATTCCAAATGTCCTCTTGAGAGGAAACAATTGTTCTGTTTACTTTGTGCTGAAGTGTTGTGTTGGATTGAATGATAATGTCCCCCTAATAAGATATATTTGAGTACTTGGTCCTGTGTTCCTGGTACTGTTTGGGAAGGATTAAGTGGTGTGGCCTTGTTGAAGGAGGTGTGCCTCTGGGTCTGGGCTTTGAGGTTTCAAAAGCCCACACCATTTCCAGTTAGCTCTCTCTCTCTGCCTCCTACCTGCAGGTAATGATGTAAGCCCTCAGCTACTACTCAAGCCCTATGCCTGCCTGCCTGTCTGCTGCCATACTCCCTGCAGTGGACTGTAAATCCCTATAGTTGTAATTTTTCAATAAGCTCTTTCTTTTTATAAATTGCACTCATCATGATGTTTCTTTAGAGCAATAGAAAAGTAACTTAGGAGTGTGATATAGGAAGCCCATGAAGTTAAGTTCATGGCAATGTACAAAGTGATAAAGTATATTAAAAGCCGTGTGTTATTCAGTTGGTAGATGGAAACCAATAATGCTTGTATTTAAGGGGAGGTAAAATTAAATTATAATTGTCATAGTGCAGCTGATATCTCTGTTCTCTAGTCTGTGATCTGAAATCCACAACTTACTTTCTTTCTTTCTTTCTTTCTTTCTTTCTTTCTTTCTTTCTTTCTTTCTTTCTTTCTTTCTTTCTTTCTTTCTTTCTTTCCTCTCTCTCTCTT
>NC_034608.1:65867297-65870357 GCF_900095145.1 Mus pahari
GGATTTGAACTCAGGACCTTCGGAAGAACAGTCAGTACTCTTAACTGCTGAACCATCTCTCCAGTCCCCAATCTACAACTTTCAATAACATGCATTTTCCACATACCAACCATTAATCCAATATTGTGAAAATACCACTATCATTCCCCACAGTTACTAGTTCCTGCAAAATTTATACATTTTTTGTGGAAGAAATTTTTCAGCAAAAGCCTTAGAGCTCAATATGACTAACAATCATTTTGAGCAAAGCTCTACACTTAAAGCGTTCTTCCTACTTGTGGGGATTGTGCAAGCATGGCCAGGTCATAGATCTCTCACGAGTCTCTAAATGACAAATAATTTATATAGGGTTAAATAAAAAATATGCAAAAATAAGAAATTCATAGGTAAAATGTTGGAAGTGGAGCATGCATAGAATTGATCCAAAAAGCTAAAATGTTATCCTGGATGAGGTCTGTATATAAGTTTGGCCATTGACCTAAGTCTGGAGACTTCTATTTGGAGATTTCAATCCTAGCCAACTTCAGAAGATGGGTGAACTGTGGAGAAGCTGTGTAATCAGCATAGTTTATATGTGAGTCTGCTTTCCTTCTGTAACCCTAGGTATGTGTCAAGTAGAGCCTGTCTCCCTCCCATAGAAAGCCTGGGCACCGTGTCTCTAATATGCTTCTCTGGCAGACAACATTTCACATATTTTCAAATATATAGGTGAAGGAGTCCTGTGGTTCTTGTATAATTATAGTGAAGGATAAGCTGAGAAAGATTCCATGAGCAACTTCTCTATCTAGCTCATTCACCACACCTTTGGCTCAATCCACTGTTTAGTACTTTGCTGAAACAGGTTATAAAACCATGAGAGGAGGGTAAGTCTTCTAGTAGAACACTGAACTTCAAAGCTGTCTTGAAGTCCATGAAACACAAAGCTATTATCGGTCACAACCAGATTGTGAGACTTATTTATTTCCATATATGTAGCTGTAGAAAAAAAAAGTTTCCCCCAAATGATTTTTCTGTCCTTATTCAGTTTTTTTTTTTTTATATTCTCCTCTGAAAAAGACAGGAATGGCAGAGAAGTACTCTCTTGTTGGGTTGGGAAATTATTGTGCCATATCCAATCTGGGAAACTACATGTAATTCTCTCACAAGGGACTATAATAAGGATAGGGAAAATAAACTCAGTGTAGTTTGCAATGATACCTTTTAGATTTTGGAACACAGAGGAGGTTTGTTAGCAGGATAACCATCCAGGCATTTCAGGTGTGGATTCTAAAAGCACAAGCCTATCACAGAATCACTGAAGGTAAAGTATCCTTAATAATTTACCAAAGCATTCAAACATACCTTTCTCACAGAACGAATTAAACACAAACTCCAAGTATGAAAGCCTCCCTAGGTGAGCTAGCATAGCCCTTTATGGAGCCGACTCTTCCTGCTGGCTCTTACAAACTTATAGTCAGTGATTTCAGGCAGTAAATTCATTAAAACAAGGAAATTGCTTAATTAGTTTAAGGTGACAAACTCTTCTAAATATAGATCTCTTAACTACATGGATCCCAAACAAATTTATCACAATCAGAACTGTTACAGTACACCTATAATGACTAGCGAATTAATTCAAGATAATAACATGTCAAATAGTGTGTTTCTTAACTTTGATTTTTTGCCCTTCTAAAAATGAATGTGCTATTTTAAAGGGTGTTGAGTTTTCACCCAGCCTTACTCCTCCTAGTTATACTGCCTTGAGAGTATCTGACTTATTACAAGGTACCATGTCCTCTCCTGCGTTGTAGTAAACTGTACATAGACGCAAATGTGGATGTACATGTGGATGTACATGGTATGGATGGCCTTTTGTGGTTTTAGGGTCTCAATATGGGCTCTGGACTGATTGCAATGTGTTCATGGTACACATGTGCAATGCTTTCATTTTAAAGGAAACATATAAAAAAAGGCTATGAATTTATGCTTTGCTGCGGTTTGTTTGGTCAGAAAGAAAAAAAATCAAATCTTATAAATGTAATAATATATGTTAATTCCTTGGGCATAACTTCTGAGTTAGAAAGTTAAAGAACATATGAACCACGGATAATAATGTCTATTAAAATGAATCTAAATCTAAGGTTCTTAAACCTCGTGAAGCTTTCAAGGGGGCATATTTTCTGAAGTGCTTTCTAAGTTATATTGGTAGTAGCAAATAAATTGAGCAATGAAATATAGGTTAAAGTTAGTCCTGGCTCATAAGAACAGGGTATCTCAGAAACTAAGATGGATAGAGTCAAATACAGTCAGCATACTCAATGAGTAGTCTAAAAATTACAAATAATTGTTACTGGGTAGATATATAATCTTTCTAGACTTTAAGACACTAACTTACCTTCCTCCATGAGAAAACTTTTATTTTATTGGATATTTTCTTTATTTACATTTCAAATGTTATGCCCTTTCCCGGTTTCCCTTACTCCCGGAAACACCCTATCACATCCTCCCCCCCCAACCCTGCTTCTATGAAGGTGTTCCTCCACACACCAACCCACTCCCACATCCCTGCCTTCAATTCTCCTACACTTGGGTATCTATTGAGCCTTCATAGGGCCAAGGACCTCTCCTCCCATTGATGCTTGTCAGGACCATCCTCTGCTACATATGCAGCTGGAGCCATGTGTACTTCTTGGTTGATGGCTTGGTCCCTGGGAGTTCTGGGAGGTCTGGTTGGATGATATTATTGTTCTTCCTATGGGATTGCAAACCCTTCAACTCCTTCAATCCTTTCTCCAACTCCTCTATTGGGGAACCCATGCTCAGTTCAATGGTTGACTGTGAACATTTGCCTCTGTATTTGTAAGACTCATGAAGGCCTCTCAGGAGACAGCCAAATTAGGCTCCTTTCAGCATGCCCTTCATGGCATCCACCATAGTGTCTGGGTTTGGTAACTGTATATGGGATGAATCCCCAGATGGAATAGTCTCTGTGTGGCCTTTCCTTCAGTCTCTGCTCAACACGTTATCTCCAAATTTGCTCCTGTGAGTCTTTTGTTCTCCTTCTAAGAAGGACCAAAGCAC
>NC_034608.1:65870722-65928950 GCF_900095145.1 Mus pahari
AAAAAAAAAGGATTATAGACAGAGGGGTTATACAATCAAAGCACATGATATACTAGAAAGAATTTGTCTGTGAAACCCTAGACCATATATGATGAATGTACACTAATTAAAAATATTATGAAATCATTAAAAAAAATAGAAATGTTCAACATCCTTAGTCACCAGGGAAATGCAAATCAAAACGACCCTGAGATTCCACCTCACCACTAAGAATGGCTAAAATAAAAAACTCAGGTGACAGCAGATGCAAGCAAGGATGTGGAAAAAGAGGAACACTCCTCCATTGCTGGTGGGATTGCAAGCTGGTACAACCACTCTGGAAGACAGTTTGACTGTTCCTCTGAAAATTGGACATAGTACTGCCTGAGGAGCCAGCTGTGCTACTCCTGGGCATATACCCAGAAGATTCTCCAACATGTAGAAGGACACATGCTCCACTATGTTCATAGCAGGGTTATTTATAATAGCCAGATGCTGGAAAGAACCCAGATGTCCTTCAACAGAGTAATGTATACAAAAAATGTGGTAAATTTACACAATGGTGTACTACTCAGCCATTATAAATGATGAGTTCATGACATTCTTAGGCAAATGGATAGAAGTAGAAAATATCCTGAGAAAACTTAAGAGATAGTAAATGGTTAAAGAAGAGGGTAGAAAGCTATGGGGATTATAATGAGTTCATCCCATTTCTAGAACATTTCCTGAGAAGGTTAAATATATAAAAGGCAGCATTAAGCAATGGCCACATAAACAGTTAGTACAAATAAATGCTTGAATAATCACACTCACACTGCATTTACAGGCCAATTGGTTTTGAACTCTAAAGTGTTATGTGTGACATTTCAAGAATAACATGATGGAAGTCCATTGGTTAAACTCAAAGTACAATGTAAACATATTCCCATCATAAAAATAATTTGGATACAGCTGTTTCTAAAGAATTAATTTAGTATGAGTATTACATTAATAATACTAACATATGATGTATCATTACAGAATATATAAAAGTTAATGAAGAAAGACATTTATTATGCTCAGTATAAACAGCAGATGAAAACATTATCTCAAACAATCTAAAGTTGTCAAGGATAACTTAAGTAATTGTTAATTTATAATTATAGTATGAATTACAAATTACATCATTGAAATATTTTTTGAATTTGATTATCACAGAATTCTTAGAGGGTTCAGTTATTCACACCATTACTCAGGGAACACATCTATGTGTTGACTTGAAAAATAAACAAAAATTCTCACCAATTTTAAGACATTATTGTAAAATAGTTCTTAGAATGCTTATTGTTTGTATACAAATAAATAAATTAAGTGTTTACTACTTACAGAGACTCTGGTCTTCAGAAGAATTTACTTGCATCACGAGCCTGCAAGTTAACCACATCAACAAAATATTAGATGTTTTTGTACTCAGACCAGTTAATTTTACAAGGCAGAAATAAATTAACTGTTTGATATTTGATTCAATTATATACTTTATAGCATGGAATAATGCTAGATCATAATAATATGAAAACTTAGTTTTACTAATAGTCAACAGAATCATATCGTCAGTAGTCTCCCTGTGTGTGTGAGTGCTTGTATTAGTGGAGACGTATGCAGGTGCATATGAAGATCAAAGGTCAACTTCAGTCTTTTTTTTTTGTATTACATTGCACCTTATTTTTTGAGATAGGATTTTCACGAATCTGAACCCAATGATTCATTAAGACTGGCTAATCCTCAATTCTTAGGGATCCTGACTGATACCCTGGGTCTGAGATTCTATAGCTAGTCCTCAGTGCCCGGTGTTTTACAAGTGTGCTGAAGATTCAAACTCATGACTACACAGAGCATTTTATATACTCTTCAGCCTCCATCTTTTAATATTTATGACACACAACAAACAACTCAAGCTGCCAATCCAGTTGCATACCTGCTGGCTAAAACAACTAGTTACTGGTTACAGTATATATGTACAGACTCAGTCAAGACCACAGCAAAAATGATACACTGTTCCCTTGTACTACCCCAACTAGTTTTAATAAGTCATTTAGTCTAGTTGCTAATACAGGGACTCTACAGCCCTTCAGCTGCAGCCACTGATGTGATATGTGTAGCTTGGTTTGCAGAAAGCCTCTGAAGTGTCTCACTGATGTGAGTTCTGTTGTTCTTTCACTCTACGCAGATACTCTCATCTTTGCTTCAGTGACTCAGAACTCAATCTGAATGCAGGAGTAAATGAAGCTCTGGGTGGGGGAAGGTTGGGTGGCAATGGACACACCACCTATAGTCATTTCCTATCTGAGAACTGGTGTGAAAACTGCGCAGTGGCCTTGGTTGTTCACTCATGTGGCCAACAGCCAATTGGGGCACGAGGATATGGGTGTTTCCTCTTCATATATTTCCTATAATACAAGGCATTTTATGTAATGTTTTAGGAAAAAAGATACTGTCAATATAGATAATCTTTCAGAGTATTATCTGACATGCACCTAAATATGTGATTACATATTTATAAAGTGCAATGTCTTTGGGTTGACCTAAATATATCGCCAGAAAGTTTAATGTTGGTATTGCATTTGATATGTTTCTTGTCAACACTGTTTACAGAAGTACTACAGATCTTTAATCTAGGAGGAGTCTTCCAACACTAACATGGGTTTTAAATGAAGAGTAGCTTTTGTGCAAGCTGTATATCAAGATACTTGACAGGCTTAAGTCATTGAATTGTAAAGTTAAATAATAGAAGGGAGAGACGTTGAGAGGCAAAGTAAAGATAGAAAATTCATGTTTTCAGATTAGAACTACAAGAAGGAGGAGAGTCATCTGAGGAGAGAGAGACACAAAATCCTCTATAGTTAAGAGAACCTGAAGAGAAATTGATTTGAAAAGAATAGAATCATTATCATGGCATTGAATAGCACATTGTGCAATGAGCCTGATTCTTAGAAGTGCTTATCTGAAGGTGGGACCCAATAACACAGAAACTGACACACACCAGCATTTCTGCAAAAATAGAGATAGCCCACAGTCTGGGAAATAGGTGGTGTGGAATAGTCTCAGAAGGTGGTTTGAGAATTAACATCAAGGTAAGTGATGAATTCAGGCATCTGAGGTGTACACAGAAGTGATGGAATTACAGGAGATTAGTTGACAGCCATGGAAACACACCCTTGTTGAGAGTGATTGGGATACTTTGTGTTGGATAATACTTTGGGAAACTATCTGTGCAGAACAGCATCTGGATAGTGTTATAGTCTGAAAATATGTCCATTATGTATCTAACAAAGGGAAAGGATAAGTTAAAAAAAAAAAACTACAATTGCAGACAGTTTGAATCCATCGCAGTAAATAGGAAACATATATGAGGTAGGAAGTTAGTAGGTATGTCCTTTTTGGAGTCACTTTCACAATGAAATATTTATTTTCCCTCATCAGAGATCGCACAGATCTTCAGTGTCATCCCCATGTTTGAGTCAGGTGAAGAATGCTACATAGCACAATATAGAACATTACAGTAGACAGTGCAGTGATGTGACTCAACCCCATACTTAGTTGGCAAACTAGAGAGTCATCAGCCCTTCTGCAATGTGTCTCTGCATTTCTTCTAGTCGCTCAAAGTCCAGTTCTCCTGGTCCTCACTTCCTTTCCAATTTATCTCTCCTTCTGTTCTCTGTTCTTACTAGAGGTTTTCCTGAGTCTACGTCTACTACTGCACTGAGCAGCTACCTCAGAATATAGAGGCTCTTCCCATTGTAGTCTGTGGTTTTCCATGCAATGACAACTACGGTCTTGAGTTTCTATACTCTTCCATTTTCTCATTAACTCAGCATCTCTAACCTACTCCTCTATTACATAACACACACACACACACACACACACACACACACCACACCACATACTTCCTGACCATTTTCTTTTTTTCATATTTTTATTAGATATTTTCTTTATTTACATTTCAAATGCTATCCCGAAAGTTCCCTATACCCTCCCCCCTGTCCCTGNTCCCCTACCCACCCACTCCCACTTCTTGGCCCAGGCCTTCCCTTGTGCTGGGTCATATAAACTTTGCAAGATCAAGGGGCCTCTCTTCCCAATGATGGCCGATTAGTCTATCTTCTGCTACATATGCAGCTAGAGACATGAGGTCAGGGTGTACTGGTTAGTTCATATTGTTGTTCCACCTATAGGGTTGCAGCCCCCTTCAGCTCCTTGGGTACTTTCCCTAGCTCCTCCATTGGGGACTCTGTGTTCCATCCAATAGTTGACTGTGAGCATCCACTTCTGTGTTTGTCAGGCACTGGCATAGCCTCATAAGATGCTGCTATATCAGGATCCCTTCAGCAGAATCTTGCTGGCATGTGCATTAGTATCTGGGTTTGGTGGCTGATGATGGAATAGATGCCCGGTTGGGGTAGTCTCTGGATAGATAGTCTATCCTTTCATATTAGCTCTAAATTTTCTGACCATTTTCTTAAACCACGCATCAGGAGACAGATAAAATAGTATATATATTTTGGTTCAATATGCATAATACAAATATAGATACAACACCCACACACACACAGACACCACACACACACACACACACACACACACACACACACACACACACACACACACACAGACTAAAGTAATCCAAGATTATACCTGAAATTACATTTCTCTAATAAACTTTTAAAAGATTTTGTTTTTATTTTGTGTGCATGAGTATTTTTCTGAACACATAGCCATGGACATATGCATGCAGCCATGGACATATGCATGCAGTATCCATGAAGGCTGGGAGAGGTTGGCAGATCCCCTATGTCTTAAATTACAGATGGTTGAGATCTGCCATGTGGGTCCTGGAAAAACACTGACCCATTTCTCCAGCCCCCCAAATGATATTATTCTGAAATGAAGCTATTGGAAATTAGCCTATTTAAGTTTACCTTCTGTTCAGAATTGTTTTATGTAACCTTTAGCCATGAAAGAATCAATTGAAGTGGGAACATTTGTGTGATAGAGAAAAGAGCACAATCTATCTTGGGTCTGTTGTTTGTCTCAATTGCTTAGATTGTTTCCATTTTTTAAAAAATTAACAGAAAAGTGTCTGGCATCTGTCAAATATAGCACTGACAAATGGGAAGACTTGAATAAAGGAAGCTGGCATGCTGATGGAGTACTGAATTCATCGGTGGCAAATACATTCCCTGTGGATGACATGCTGCTGTCGGGACACCCCATATTAGGTGCCTGCAACTCATTTGCATGAATCTTTGATTGAATATTACTAATCTTCGAATAGAGTCTATGGAATTATTCCTCTGCACCCTTGGCCTATAAAAGCCATTATTCACTAACTCAATTACACATCTGATGTACTTACTATTCAGCAGTGTTTCCAATACTGAACATGCTTAGGTGATGGGACACACTCATTTCTTCTTTTTTACATGAGTTTTGTAACCAGTTTGTGAATCAAGTAGTTTTTCTTATGGAAATATTTTAAAAGGACCAAATACCACATGAATGACATACACTTACAGTGATTGAGTAGACACAAATGTCAGCATAGAGAAGTTTATGTATTCGTTGCTCCAAACCTGAACTATAGAGGTTAAGAGAAAGGACAAGCCATTGTAATTTAGAGTATTTCATTCATTTATTCATGAATTCATTCATTTGTTACAAATGTAAACTGTCTGCCATTCTTCTTGGTGCTGTGAATGCTGAAGTGGAAAAGATGACACAGTGCAAAGATTTCAGTTAGAGAAGGGTGTGTGTGGAATCCATAAGCTAGCAGTGCATGTTAGGATGAAAATAATTCACGTGAGGATAATAAAAATAGTTGGGGAGAAGTTTCAAGTTCAAGGGGAAGATCTAGGTATTGAGAGATCACTGAAATGGCAACTTTTGGTTAAGACTGTAAAGCTGAAAAAATGCATCAGATGAACTAACAGAGTCCAGGTTCACAAATGTGAACATGGTATGCATAGACTATCAAAACCAAACTTAAAGCTTGAGGGTCTCTGAGTGAACAAGAGATAAAGAGCAGTAGATGTTAAGTTAACAGAAGACCGGCTCTTAACCCAATGATGCTAATGGGTCAGGGTAAGAGTGGTGTCTCTTATTCCTAGCCAGATCGGCTTGGATAGCTTTAAACAGGAAGGGAGAATTATCTGAGAGCGATTTGTTAGAATCATCATGGCTGGTATATTGATTGTAAAACTAGGGTAGGGTTGATAGGTAGAGAATGTCAGTCATAAGGCTATTCCATTTTTCAGCAAGGATATGTTGGTGGTAGCCATAGAACAACATAAGAGTCTTTGACAGTTGATATTTGACTGACTAGTTATAGGATTAGGGAAAAATAGACAGCCTAAGCAATTGGGAAACTAGAGAAGTTGAGATATGTTTTGACTGTGCTGGGTTAGAACTAGGGAAGGTTATTTACTAGTAGCCTTCCCAAAGTTTTGCTGCAGTTAAGGTAATTACTTTTCCTTATAGATTCCTAAAATTATTTCCCAGGCCAACTGGAAAATGCAGTATGGCTGAAAGCCTGCACAAATACAGAGGAACGGATGATTGCACTGTGTCTGACTAATAGACTTCTCCCAGATAGTTGTAGCCTTTATCTTCTTTCTTAATTTTTCATAAATTGGGATACAGCTTTGTATAGGACCCTTAGAATATGTGCCAAATAACAGCGCCTACATTTCCTTAGGTCTCTAAATGATCCAAAGGAGGGAAAACACCTTGATGTTTTATTCCTCCGCAAAAGTTGGACTTGAAATTGGAAAAGTAGAACTAGGAAACATATTTAGGCATATATCATTTTACAGTCTAGTAGACTCATAAAGATATTCTTTGTAACACCACACCCCACCTGCATAGCAGGAATAAGAATATACTGACATTGTAAAGAGAATGCAAAATTTAATTTAAAAAAGCAAGTATAAAATATTTGGTTTGGCTGATTCTGTACTGAGACACTACAAAACAAAAACATATATTAGAAGAAATAGCAAAACAAATAGGTTGGGATATACCAATGATAAAGGCAAGAGAATTTCTAAGGTGTGCTCATGGAAGAAAACCATGAAGAAGAACTAAGTTTGTCTGTGAGAGGATTTGGCTTCAGCTAAGATCTGGGATTGGCAAGAACAAGGGTAGAAAACAGCACAAGGTTGAAATGCAGGTGTGGGAATGGCGAGGGAATGAGAACCCATACAAAGTCCCTTTTCATTACTCCAGTTTTTTTCTCCCTGTGCATTGGAAAATAAGCTCAGTTATGGTTTCTGGGGATATAAAATTTGCATTGGTCCTCAGCATACTTTAGGTTAAATTAAACAGAAGGTGGAGCTCATTGGAGTAAAAAAAATGAAATAGAAGTAACAACACAGATAAAAATAAAGTCAATATTATTTTCTCATACAAGGAATAAAGCAAAGATAAGTTTGGCTCATTTAGAGTTCTTGCTGGGGACAAGTATAAGTTGCTGTAGTTTGGGTCTTAAGGGTTTCCCTAGGGTTCCAGTTGTTGAAGGCTTGTTCTTCAGCTCCCATTCCTATTAGAATATTATAGAACCTTAAGTAATTGTGTTCTACCTGAAAGAAGTTAGCTTGTTACAGGGTTGTTCATGAAGGGGAATACTGAAAAGTTGTCCTCCCCTCCTCTTCTTCTACTGCTTCCTAGGTGACATGAGACAAACATCCACCCACCATGTGCTGCCTGCGTACTACACTGTCCTTTCAGATCCAGAACAATGCTAAGTGAACAAAGACTGATTATTTCTTAATCTATGAGTCAAACATTTTTTCTTATTCTAATTTCGTTATCTCAAGTATTCTGTCACCATGGAGAAAGCTAGCATAAAGGTAAAGAAGTTATAAAAAGTAGAGGCAGGTTATGGAAAGTTCTTTTAGGGCCAGTGGATTTCCTAGGTGGCACAACAAAAATGAAAGTTCAGAGATCAAAGGTTCTGACTCCTGCACTCTGCTCTTCTTACCAAGTCTTAATTTCTCAGAAACTGAGGTGCTTGGTGAGGGCCAAAGTCATTTCCAGTTAAATTGTGAAAGTGTAAATAATCTTGTAGTATTTAATTAATTCCATGATTAAAAAGAAGTATTGCAGCCTCTGAGTAGTGTATTGAATGTATTAAAGTTGATATTTGTTGGATTATGTCTAGAAGGGTTTTATTTGATGTGTTGTTTCAATCCTATGTGAAACCATTCCCTCAATTCTACTTAGTTAATATTGTTGAGGAAAAACTTATATTCCTCAGATTTAGCATATATTATATATATTGTATCCTATTGGCCACTTTGTGGATTGTCTTTGTTCTTGCTAAGGTTGTTTTGTGTGGACTTAAATCAAGCAGAATAGGAGGACACATGCTGGGATTTGTGTGAAAGTATTGGAAACAGAATTTCTATTTCTATTGGAGTTGAAGGGGCAAAAATCATAGTGGTAGGGGGACTTTAGCATCCCTCTGTTCCATCCAGGAAAAGGCTGTTCTGAGAATCATGCTTCAGGTACACAGAGAAAGAAGACATTAAATTTTTGATGGGATCCTTTGAACACCTGCAAAAAGCATGTGTATCTAAATTACCCTTTACTAAAAGCATCAGAAGAAACTGTACTGTCTTCCCATTTTAAAAACTTTGCTTCCAACATTTTGACCTACAATTTTTCACTGTTGTGATGGAAAATCTGAATTAGAACAATGAACAAAACTGCTTTAATAAGGCATCTCAGGGCTCATTTGCAGCAAGGAGAGCAGGGAAGGAAGACTTGAGAGATGTGACAGAGGGATAGGGTGACCCGTTTCTTGTGAGAGTGCTGGCTGCAGGAATGACAATTGGTTATATTGGGGAAGAAGTTTGGGCACAGATGAATGTTTGGATACAGGATAAATCATAGATGACCCAGAGCCTTGCATCTAACCACTTGGGAAATGTATTTGAAAGGAGGAGGATTATGTTATGAGACAAAAGCCCAGGTGGCCAGATAAAGGATGGCCAGTGAAACCCAGGAGAGTTGGGCGAAGACGTCTGAGTGGTACTACTATTCCATGCCTGTCAAGCATAGAAGAAAATCAGCCTTAACACCTTTGGGGATTCATTAAAGACATACAGAATAATTTTGTGAATTCTTTAAGAGAGAGAGAGAGTGTGTGTGTGTGTGTGTGTGTGTGTGTGCGTGCGTGTGTGTGTGTGTGTGTGTGTGTGTATGTGGCAAGAAACTTGCAGTTTTTAATATTCCTCTGTTTTCCATTTCTCTTTTAAAAAGTTGTCATGATAATATATTTATTGTCTAAAATATTTCATAGAAAATTGGTTTGGTTTATCTCTTAGGTGTGGAGCCCTGAGACCTGAGGTAGCTTCTCTCCTTCTGAAGGACCTGATCTTCTGGACAAAGAATTCTCTGCAGCAATGCTACCCAACCCTTCTTTAAACATTTTCCCTTGAGATTCTTCTTAGTGATGAGTGCTTTCATATATTTCTCATATACCCACTCCACGATGTCAATAATTACATGCTTACATATATGCAGAATTATGATCAGCACTAGCCTCTTTTTCTACTAGGTCTCACAGCTACTCCACAATCGACTGACCTATAGTCGGTTTGAGATCGGCTTCTGAATTGTAATCCTTGATTTTGGAATCATAATTGGTGATCATTTGAGAATACAAATGATAGAGAAATGTATAATCATAGTTCACTCCAGGACCCCACAACCTTTGTTTGTAGTTGTAGTCCTGAAAATGTATACATCCAAGCAGCAATAGAAGGTACCAGTCTGATTGCTAATTTCCACATTATATTGCTGTTACTTCCTCTTGGACTTCGCAGATCTTTTTAATGCTAAACGTATCTATAAGCCTATGGGCCAACATTACACCAGTGAATTATCCTACAGAAACGTCTTATGCCAACTTTCAGACTGCATTTGGATGCATCACTGCAGAAAATATCATGTCCCTGAGAATAAATGCATAAGACATCTGACAAAGGATGTATTGTTTTTCATCCTGTGTTTGGGTCTGCCGCTATCTTTTGATCACCTAGCCTTTCCAAATAGAGCATTCCTTTTCCCTCATCTGTTTTTTCTTTCTTTCTTTCTTAATTTCATTTCAGGTGGTATCTTTTAAAGTGGGCCTTCTCACCAATTGTGACTCGGTGCTGTGGAATGACCTGAAAGATCAGCAAGAATACTGGGGGAAAGGCAGATGCTAGCATTCTTCAGGTCACTGGCAGTTGAATGCTCTCCCAAGTAAGATAGAAATACAGCTCTTATTTACATATAAGTTAAAAGCATTCAACATTGCCCTACCTGGCTTCCAGCTTCGATTGCAATTTACCTTGTGAACCAGGGATCTCCCCAATGTCTATTTTGTTATGTAAGCATCAACACCACCTCATCTTTTTCATGTTGAAACATCTCAGTGGGATCCTACTTTTTCCTGATAGACCCTACTTCTCATGAAATATGCCTTCCGGTATGCTCTAACATTTTGTGCCCTACTCCCTGAAATGAGAAAGTATTTATAAACATAGACCACTTCCCATGTAGAGAAAACATCATATAATTATGCTCAAGTAGTGCTTTATTATTTTCTCCCACCTTCTTTCAGCCAATCAGACTATAATTCTTATTTCCTATATTATAATATTCTCCTATCTCCAAGAAGACATGATAAGGACATCTTTCAGAATATTGTTTGCCTGTAATCCAGACTAAATTCTCCTCATGTCTTTGGGAATATTTCTATCAACAGGGACTCCTCTTTCTTGGGATTTGAAATGACTCTGTGCTATGATAATGCAGATTTGACTCAAAACATGGAAGACGCCGCCTTAAGAGAGATGAAGCCGACCTGTACAGGGGCACGCCAATTACCCAGTGTGATGCCATCAGGAATGAACATATGCTCTCTCAGTGAGCTGAAGGAAGTGATATCTCTGGGGAAATCTGAGGGCTAGGAGCGAGTCGGGAAATAAAGCAAGCATAGGCTGGAATGACATACAATTTTGTTGGTGAATCTGTTACAATTAGTTTTCAGGCTTTATGGAAGCTTCATGAAACCATGATCTCTTCATAAGATGCCATTCTCTGAGCATTTGTAAAGTACCAAGGCATTAGAAAGCTCTTGCTAGGTTTCGAAAAGTAGAGGAAACTCTGGGAACTACTATAAAAGAAAGGAAGAAGATTTCTAGAGCAAGAGGAGACATAACGGATAGAAAAGAAGGGAAAGGTGGAGAACTGCGATACCATTAGGAAAATATTGTAAGGAGAAAGGAAATTCTATAGTCAATGGCAAGATTGCACTATATTGTCTGCTACTTGTGGGAAATAAATAACAGAGAACAATTTATTTTGACTGAGTTGACATATTGTCAACATGAATCCTTTAAAGTTAGATAAGAACATTCTATTATGTACACAACCAAGTACATAAAACATATTTGATGTTGACTACATTAGCTTATTTGCCTTCTATATGTCTCAAAGTGCTTGAGACAGATTCACCACAGAATTTCGGGAATTTATCAGTGCTTATTGAGAATGAAATTTAATCATTAAAAATAAGATTGTATAAGCCTCTTAGATAACCTTTACTATAATTATCAACAAAGTATTAGTTTCTCATTAGCCTTAGAGTCAAGAAAAATATTTCTCCATGTTAAAACAGTTTTGTTAAATGACTATAACTTAGAAATATATGATTCTTCTATTCCCTCTGTGCCTCCTTTTATAAAGGTAGAAGAAATAGTATGCTGATAAAATAATGATTATTAAGGAAAAGGGCTTTAAGTTTTGTTTGCCTCACTTATCTAACCTGAAATTTGAGTCTGGTAGAATATAACCTACTTTATTATTTTAGGGTAAGAGAAGTACCATATCATAAGATGTTGGAATGTAGAAGATCCCGCTGAAATGTCCTGCAAAGTAGCTGTGCTGGCTAATTTCATGCCATCTGGAAGTAAGATAGAGTCATTTTAGAAGAAGGAATCTCAATTGAGAAAATGTCCACACCAGATTTGCCTGTGGACAATCTTGTAATGCACTTCCCTGGACTGATGTGGGAGGGCCCAGTTCACTTACGAGCTGGGCCAGGCCTAGGCTGGTTGTCCTGGATGCTACAAGGAAGCAAGCTGAATTAAACACGAGTAACAAGGGAGTAACAGGATCCACCCATGGCCTGCTCATCAACGCTCACCACTGTGTTCCTTCGTTGAGTTCCTTCTCCAACTTCCTTCCCCACCAATAGTGTCATCTGAGATTTATATAAACTGAAAGAAACTATTTCCTCTCAAAGTTGGTGTTGATCATGTCATTTTTGCCACAGCAATAGATACTCTGACTAAGACAATAGGTAAGTATAAGGGTCATTTGTGACTTGAGGACATTCACTTAATTTTGATGAGCACCTTTGTGTGTGTGTGTGTGTGTGTGTGTGTGTGTGTGTGTGTGTTAACATCCTATGCATTAGTTTTTTATACCACCTGAGAGTGGTTTTATGAAGTTTATCAAGGTAATATTTATAAACTCCACTCAAATCCCAAGCTGAAAGACAAAATGTCAAGTAATATTACTTGTCTAAAAAATGAGACCTTTGTAAGCCTTAATTATAATTTTAAATTCCCTTACATTAAGGAATCAATCAAATATAATGAGCAGTGACTATTTGTACATTTTAACTTCTTTAGGGCCAAAGGAATGGAATCCCTCTTTTTTTTTCCCACAACAAATGACTATTCAAATCTTTGGTGATGATAATAATGGCTATATTATATGGAATCTGAGTAGTGGAGATAATGTGATTACCTAATCTTTGGTAGCATGCACAAATCTCTCTCTCTCTCTCTCTCTCTCTCTCTCTCTCTCTCTCTCTCTCTCTCNCTCTGTGTGTGTGTGTGTGTGTGTGTGTGTGTGTGTGTGTGTGTGTGAATTGTTAAGTAAGGGGATGTCATCCTGATGAATAGAGATCAGGACAGAAAAAAAAAACAAACAAAAAAAAAACAACAAAAAAAGAGAAAATAAAGAATCAGGTTCAAGGAGTTTTTTTCTTAATTAATTTTTTTTTATTCACTTTACTTCCCAATCACAGCACTTCCACCTTCTTCTCAGTCCCAGAGGCAAGATCTGAATAGTCATTTATTCTTGTGGTAAATAAATAAAAACAACAACAGAGGGTGTTTCTACTTGTTTGTTCCTAAAGAGCTTAAAACGTACAGATGCCCATCATATGTTTTATGTACATTTATATAGGAAGAGCATCAAAAGGAGGAGGCAGAAGAGCCAGTGAACAGTAACGAGGCAGAGCCTTACAGACATTGGCAATGATATTAACTAATTATGGTTCGTTCCTTACTTTTATTTATTTATTTATTTATTTATTTATTTATTTATTTATTTATTTATTTTTGACTATTCACAGTGGGATAAGTTAATATTCATCATACTCAAGAAAGCTCCTTAGACAGAATTTCCTAGAGATGAGCATTTCCCATGCCTTGAACCGGCGTCTTTCTTATGCTATGTGAAATCACCTTACAGAAGCACCAGTGGTCTTTGGGTAAAAAGCGCTCACTGTGATAGGTGTGCTTGAGAACGCTCTGAGGACATCAGGGAAACAAACAGTGATCTGGACACTCATATCTGAATACCCACCGCCTGAGACAGCAGGAAAACCACCCAGAGCGGTCAGTACATGGAACATTTGACAAGACTCTTTGTTACATTAACTCTTGTCACGCGCGTGCGCGCACATGTGTGTGTGTGTGTGTGTGTGTGTGTGTGTGTGTATGTGTGTGTGTGTGTGTGTGAAAAGGTCACGCTGGATGACATATTTTCTTTGTAAACTCTGTTTTAAACTAATATCCTCATTAATCTAACTTTGTTTAATAATGTGAGCTTCAATTTTGTCTTCGTACAGAATGAACATTGAAGTTTTTGTTTAAGAGAGAAGCAAAAGACTGTTTAAGAGAGAAAATGGGCTTTAATATCAGTGTGCCAAGGCTATATGCAACCTTGCCTTGGGTCAACACTTATGAACAGCATCTGTTGCCCACTGATGGTCCTTTTGGAGGGAGCCTTGGTTATGCTTTTGGGTGTCCTTCCCTAATGCTAAAAGTAGAGAGTAGAGGAACTTATGTTCCTGAGTAATTCTTTCTAAATGGATTTTATAGTAATTGAATCACACTTTAACTGCACCAAGGATCTTGCTACTTAAAGGAATTGTGCAGTTATGTCTGTTGCAAATTGGATAATGGTAACCCCGAATTTCTCTTTTATAAACATTTGTATAGGTTGAAATTACTTAGCTCTTAGTTCGTCTTTATAATCACCTCTAATAGCTCTGCAAAATACATGTATGTTAACTTATTCCCTAAAAATAAATTAAAGTCATCCTGTGCTCTCTCATTCAAATCTCACACCCATCCCCTCGGCAGATCCAGTTGGCCATTCCTCTGGCTTCTATCCTGAATCCAACTGCTGTTTGCTACACAACAACATCCAAGACTTCTCAACCTATCAATTACAATAGCATATTGATGGGTCTCATTGAAGACTATTCCTCAAAGATTATTTTGATTACAGAGAAGGTCACTTATCTCAGTGAAGTGCTTCTCAGTTCCCATTCCATATCAGTAGAATAGAAAGTTGCTACTGCCTGCAAGCCTTCACCTACCTCATCTTGCCTGCACTTCTTTCAGAACTGCGTACTTTCCACCTATGAATATTGCTTGAACATCCCAATCATGCTTCTAGCTTTAGATCGGTGCACTGGGTAATGTTCCCATAAGTTTATATTGCTTACGTCTTTGGTTTCATTTTTCCCTCTGTTCAACGATCATCTATTTGGGGAAATGAACACCAAAGATTATTCTAAAAGTTACATACCTGAGGGTCTACCTGCTTCATAACTTTTACTTGCTTCCAAAGCCATGTTCTGTGTGTTCACTCTCTGTCTTCCTAAGGCAGGAGTTTGTCTCTCCTGTTTTCTGTGATATCTGAAGTATGCAAAGAAATGGTTTTATGGAATGAACACCCACACCGTTGTTTGATTAATAAAGGAATGCGTATAAGGGTAATCACATTGCTATCAGAGTTCAGGTTGAAAATTTAAAATTTAAGTTCAAGTCTCAACCCTGCCGAGTGTGTGTGTGTGTGTGTGTGTGTGTGAGAGAGAGAGAGAGAGAGAGAGAGAGAGAGAGAGAGAACACTGAGGGACAAGAGGGAGATGAAGGGGGCGAGAGAGGAGAGAGGGAGGGGGAGAAGGAGCAGAGAGGGAAGGAAGAGCATGGAGGGCAAGAGGGGGGAGGAGAGGAGAAGAGGAAGGGGAGAGGGAGGGGAGAGGGAGGGGAGAGGGAAGGAGAGAGCAAACCAGTGCACTTTCACAGTCTGGTTAAGCTTTATAGAATTGAGCTATTTCCAGAAACTTCCTTTAGTTTCTGAGTAGAATGAGATTGGTGAAAACATGGCCAAATCAGAAAGAATGAGAGTCAGAAGCAAACACTGACATCTTGAAGCCAGAAAGGCATAGTGTGTGTGGCCAGGGATGTCTTTCCAACCATCACTGGAAAGTTTCAACAGATTTAAGGAACTACTTACTCCCTGAATACCCTGAATAAACTACTCTTTTCAAAAAAAAAAAAAAAGTACAGATTCCCTGATTTACAACGCTGCCATGCCGAAAAAACAGTTCCCAGATATCTAGGTTTTGGCTACTGAAGGTAAGCTATATCTCACTTGCACACAGACCTTCCTTGTAAGGCTCCTTGCTTCTGGTACCCCTGGAGACGCAAGCTAGAAATACAAGCGGCCCTCCAGCTGATCTCAATAGCCTCAAAGTTGCCCAGGGAAAAAGGTTGATCTCTGTCTAAATGGTGAAGGCCCAGCCATTTAGTGCTTTATAGACCATGGCCTATTGCACTCAGGAGCACAAAGGCAGGAGGTAGAGGCTTCGACTTTGGAGCTCAGATGCAATGAGCTGCCCGCTGTTCTTCATCCAAGCAGTAGCCAAACAACCCTAAACGCTGCCCTCTCCAAAGCTATGGATGTCTTCCAAGGCAGAAAGATCGCTTAACTGAAATAACGGAATGAAGTTGTGTCATGCCAGGCACAACTTTTAAATTGAAACCATACTTAATTCAGGACCAGCCTTTTGACAGGAATCATTAAGAAATTATTTTTAATCATGATGCCTCCCTGCCAAGCAGCAAGGTTATTAATAATACTGTAGACTTTCCAAATAAAATTTTGACAACTTTGTTTTTTTTTTTTTTTTTTAATAAAAAAATTTAAAAAAGCTTAGAAATGTTACTGGTGGTAATGTTTCAACAGAGGATTTAAAATAAATTGAAAGATACAGTTTTAACTAAGGGTCCCCGGTGAAGTTTTACTCTAAAACTTCTACAAGCACATTTCAGCTTACTAATTGTTATTCTCTCTCCCTCCCTCCGTCCACCTATTCTTGCTTTTGCTTCAGTACTCCACACCAGTGGGTTTTTAACACAGCAGTGGTTTCCACTGCAGCCCCGCTGTCATGGCAGACTCACTTCTCTCCTCAGACTGGGCTAGACATTCAGTCTCTCCATCCCTGTTGGTTTCCTAAACATTGGGATAACCAGCATGAACCACCATATGACATCTGGCTTTTAATATGCAGTTTCTATCCGTGCTGCTACTGTTTGTCTTTGCTTTTGTATGTGGGAAACAAATATCCATATGCTTGTGACGTGGCATTTAAATCTGGCTTTGAGGCCATGGCAGCAGTGAAGGAATAATTTTGTGACATGGGGAGAGTTTAAAATGTGGCCTTCAAAACCAAGAAAGTTGTCTACAATTATCCAGGGCCTAATGACCAGCACCTTATTTGGAAGTAGGAGTCTATCAGTATGGTGATGGCATCATTCCCTTATCTAAAACTTTCTTTGTAACTTTGTTGCATCTAAGTGGTTACCCTTTGCCTTCATAGCTCCCTTGGTATGGTCAACCTTTGTTGATAAAGAAGGACACCGAGAGTCAGAGAGTCGAAATAATTAAGCCATAGATATTACTTTAATGATGTTAGGGCTATTTGGCCTCCGTCTAGGCAGCAACTCATCTACCCATATTCTTCTCTGTGCCCAGTCTTACCTTCTTGCCATTGTGCTTCTGAGTGACTTTTCTAACACACTGGTGCACCTCTTATCCTCTTATATTTCCTTTTGGGGCTAACTGTGTCGTGCAAACAATAATCAGATTTACAACTCATTACGATTAACTTTAAATCTCAATCTTAGAACACAGAAATATTAAGGGTTTTTTTCCCCCCAAAGGAATATAGCACTAACACTGAAAAAAAAAAAAAAGACTCTAAGAGTTTGAGAAAAAAAATGTCTAAATATGTTTGTGTAGATCTCTAAAAGATTTTTAGTAAGGAAAAGTCTTATTGAAGGTATTGCCTGTTCAGATGACTCTCACTGCAGTACTAAGAGAAGTGAAGTGAAGATTTAGACACCATAAGCAAACATTCTTATTTTATGCATGCTATATGAATGTATCAATGAAATCCTTTTCTAGATTATTTAGAAACAATAACTTAAAGAAGAAAAATCTAGAACTGTATTGTCCAGCACAGTGGTCATTAGGGAAATTCTTGAGCATTTGAAATTTGATTCATTGAGATATGAGACGTGCTGTGGATGTAAAATCCATAGCCAGTTCTGAGGGCTTCATAAAAAAGAACACAACAGGTACAGTGACTCATGCTGCTAAGCTCAGCACTTGGGAGGGAGAGGCAGGATATTGTTATACTTTTGAGGCAAGTCTGGGTCTCAGTGTGTGATCCTATACCTGAAACCAAACATAACACAAGAATGTAAAACATTTGACTAATAAAAATAATCCCGATAATATATTGAAATATGTATATTTCCAGTGTATTCCTATACTAGTTTACTGCACTAGAGAATATCATCAATATTTAACCTAGGTTTTGTCCCCGCTGAAAGAGGATATTTTATGTATGTGGATCAGTGGCCAGTGTCCGGGGATGCCTGTTTAAATGGAAAATGATTGGTTAAAGAAAATAATGCCCCCAAATAAGGTCAAGAATAAGGAACTCTGTGTGGTTCTCAGTGCCAGAAACAATGAGATCTTAGAGTTTGGAAAATTCTGGATGAAACTGGAAAAGAGGGTACCCACCCAGTGGAAAACAGAGGAAAGATACAGAAAAGTAAAAGTGAAAAATGTTCCCCCAAGATATTTTATATTATTTGTGACTATGGTGAAGGGTGTTGTTTCCCTAATTTCTTTCACAGCCTGTTTATCACTTATATAAAGGAATGATACTGATTTATTTGAGTTAATTTTATGTCCAGCCACTTTGCAGGCAAATGGATGGAACTAGAAAATATGATCCTGTATGAGGTAACTCAGACCCAAAAGGGCGTGCATAGTAGATACTCACTAATACGTGGGTATTAGTCAAAATAGTAGAGAATAGCCAGGATATAATCCATAGATCTCAAGAAGGTTTACAAGTCAAAAGGCCCAAGTGAGGAGGCCTCAATCCCACTTAGGAGGGAGAAGAAAACAATCCTGGAGGTGGGGCAGAGGGAGGAAGGGACCTGGATGGGAGAGGGACAGGGAGGGAAAGGGGGAACATGATCAGGTATTTGTGTGTGTGTGTGGGGGGGGAGAAACTGAAGCCCTGAGGGCCAGCAGAAAGAATGGAAATAGGAAACCTCAGGAGGTAGGAGGTAGGAAAACCCTCTAGAATGTACCGGAGACCTGGGAGGTGGGGACCTTGTAGAGTATACCTCCAGTGGAAGGACAGGACATCAAGTGTAGGGATGGGGTTGCTATCCCACAGTCAAAAGTTCTGAACTAGAATTATTCCTGTCTAAAGGAACTGTGGAGACAAAAATGGAGTAGAGCCTGAGAGAAAGAAGGTCCAGCAATAGACCCAAATTGGGATCCAGCTCAAGGGGAGGCCCAAGTGCCTGATACTGTTACTGATGCTGTGGTGTGCTTGGAGACAAGAGCCTAGCATGGCTGCCCTCTGAGAGGCCCAACAAGCAGCTGAAAGAGTCCGATGCAGATAATAGCACCCAACTAATGGACAGAACTGCTGAACCCTGTGGTTGAATTGGGGAAAGGCTGGAAGAAGCCGGGAAGACCAGCAGTCTCAACTGATCTGGATTCTCCAGATCTCTCAGACACTGAGCCACCAACCGGGCAGCATACACCGACCCATATACAGCAGAGGAATGCCTGGTCTGCCCTCAGTGAGAGAAGATGCCCCTAACCTTGAGGCTCTAGGGAGTGGGGAGGTCTGGTGGGGAGGGGTTGGGGAGGGAGGTAAACAGGGAAGGAGATAAAGACTAGATTGTAAAAAAGAATTAAAGAATTAACAAAAAACAAAACAAAGAAAGAAAGAAAGAAAGAAAAACAAAAACGAGAACTGTGCTTCCCATGAGTTCAGGAAAGATGATGCCTGATTATGAATTATGAACTTTTTCTGACTTTCTCATCAAATTGGTATTATGTTATTTTGTCAAGTAAAACACACCTTTTAGAAAGCCGTGGGTTATAACTTCTATTTCCTACGAGAGATGTTTGTTAGCCACAAATTGTTTATTTTTTTACGCTTGTTTCTCTCTTCCAAGTTCAATTTACCCTTTTTATTTCTACCAAATCACCCTGTATGAGACAGCTTTGAAAATCATTATGGGCTCTCAATGTTGCATAGCTCATTGCTCCATGCATTTGTCAAAATTTCCGTGAGTGGAAAGATAACCTAAGGACATAGAAAAATTAACACATGTAAATTAATCACTCATTCTGGTATGGGTTATGAAATCAATAAGAAAAAATACATTCATTTCTAAACTTAAATTAAAAAAGGCATACCCAGAAGTGGTGTAACTGATAATCTGGCTGGTTTCAATGAGAACATGTGCTGAAACCATATGTCAAAGAGAACACCAGAAACAAAATTCCTGAGCGATGATTTGTTGTAAAATTTGGAATCAGAATGGTAAAGTGAAAGCTTTATATTTTTTTCTGCTCAGGGTAGTCTAATTTATATAAAACACTAAAATAACAAAGTTGTTTCTGGGTTATTGGCCTCTTAATCTTGTATATTAATTCAGGTAATGCACCAGTACCACTCTCTTCTATTTAATTATTTTTATTTATGTACCATTAAGCTCCATTCCCATTACATTTGCAGGAAAAAAAAAAAAAAAAAAAAGAAGAAGGACAAACCCAGGGTATTTGGGCAGTGCTAAGAGCCTCATTCTTAATCCACATGAGACCTCTTTCTTGCTGCAGAATAAAAATGACAATCTTCGACATTATTTAAAAGCATTCTTTACTTCTTTAATTAGTAGTTTCAGGCAAGCTGTTCTACTTGAACCTTTAACATTTGCAGACACTTCTGCCTCACGCGCCAGCCACTCTTCTCAAGTTGGTGTTGAATACATTCTTGATTTGTGGAAAAGCTAGTTTCAGGCCCTTTCATACTCTGCTATAATCCCTTGGTAATTACTAAGCCTCTCTCTGCAACAATAGGCAAATCTGGGAGGAATTCGGTAGTTATGCTTCACGTGTGAAATTGTACGTGGCCATCTTATCTGAACTCCCACCCTGGGGACCTCTCTTAGGAAACAGTCCTGTTAGGAATGCCAAAACTGAGAAGCTCAAAGGTAGTTAAAGAAAATAATTCTGCACCAGTGGAAAACACTTTAAAAAAAGGGGGGGGGGATGCATCAAATTTCAATACCTCAATAGTGCATGAATTCTATATGGTACTATAAAAGATCCAGTTTTAACATAGTATGTCCTAGGCACTGTTACAATCCAAGGATAACAATGTCTCTTTCTAATGTTTTTAAGCCATTGGGAATCTATACTTCCTTTTCTTTCCTCTAATTATTTACACCCATTTCTTCTTTGTTACTTTGATTTACTGGCATTAAAAACCATATTAGAAACTCATTAGTGTGGCTAAATCACAATTTGCAAAATAATATTTCTCTAATTATTCTGTTTGGCTATTTGCAATTTATCTTGTGACTAAGCAGCAGTAATTGGTCATAATTATTGACTGAGTTTCAAGATTTACAACAGTCGTTTCTCTTTTCTTCTTCTTCTTGACTATAAGTCACAATGAACATTTTCCAGCACTTCAACACATTGTAATTTGGGAAAGTTTTAAGTCTTCATTCTCCAGAATAATGTAAGATAGCCTTACTTAGTTTTGTCTAATGGCATGTTTTCTATAAATATCTTGAAAACTAATGAATGAGGTAGCATAGGTCCATGGTTAAAAAAAAAAAAAAAAAAAGGAATTTGGTCTTTGGTTCTTACACCCAAGGACACTGCATCCACTATTCTTATTGCTGATGGAGATCCTGGTGATGGCTATGATCTGTGCTGCTGATTGATAATCTAATAAATTTCAAGGACCCTACTAATGCTGGAGGCATATTGATGTAAGTGTTCTTAGTTAGCACAGGAGATCATATTTATGTCTAAGATCCTATGTCACAAGAAATTCAGTTGATGTTCCTGATGCATGCATGTAGTCCCTTTTGTCATTCATGTTGTATATAAAATTGCCACTATCCTCAGAAAAAAAAAAAAAGATAGAAGACTGTCAAAATCAAGAGGTAAAATCTAAGCAACAGATGTTCATTGCCTCATTCTTCACAAGCAAACTGAATTTCTTGAGGAATTGGTTAATACCCCTTTCTGTTCTGCTGTTGAAGACATCTGTTCACCGAACGTTGAGACACAACACTGCTTCTTGCTTTCTGCCACCAGGGACTTCAATTGAATGCCATTTCTAACCTTGTTGCTTACACATACCAAAACCGCACTTTGTAGAGGACAACAGCCAAACATGTAGGAATAATATATGCCTGAGGGAACTCTGAAGAGATTTGCTTCTGCTTCACTATGAATGCTGAGGTTTAAGACCGATGACGCACTGAGCTTAGAATCTCAGGAATCTTGAACATGTCATAGGTATTCTAATAATGACAATAGAATTAGGAGGGCTATGGAAGAACATGAAGCCATACAGTTGTTAGAGAGATGATCTTTTGTCTTTTGTTTTATTTGAATAGAGTCTAACAATGAACTCCAGGTAAGTCTGCATATTTGCAACACTTGTGCCCCTGTTTCTCTGCCTCTGCCCTGTCTCTATATCTGCCCCTGCCTCTTCCTTCTTACTGTTGGTAATAAGTGTAAGGCCTGGCAAGAACTGAGTCCTTTAGATTATTTGTATCACTGGAATTTCTGGGCTACCTTGACAGATTTATAAAAGGATCTTAAGACAAACTAGGAAGTGGAGGATGCTAACTAATCTTGGGTGACTCAGCGGGACTCTGAAATCATCTAGGTCCTTAGTTCTAAAAGACTCTGCTGGGAAGATAAGTAATTACAGGCCAATGGCATCTCTAGTGTAAGGTGTAACTTTCCAGCAATTAAGGTGACATGGGAAGAGGGGAACGGAGAAGGGCAAGGGGAAAGAGCATAGAAGGCATGAAGAAGGATGCGAAGGAGGAAGACTAGGATGAGGATAGGGAGGAGGAATAGTAGAATCGCAAGCAACAGTCTGGAGAGATGACTCAGGGCTGAAGAGCACTGGCTGCTCTTCTAGAGGTCCTGAGTTCAATTCCCAGCAACCACATGGTGGCTCACAACCATCTGTAAGGAAATCTAATGCTCTCATCTGGTGCATCTGAAGAAAGCAACAGTGTACTTCCATACATAAAATAAATAAATCTTAAAAATAAAAAAAGGAATCTCAAGCAACTTTAATTCCAAAGAAGGAGTAGAATGGAACCATTCAACTTGCAGTAATTTAGGAGATATTTTCCTGGAAGCATTTATATGTTCAATACTCTGGCCTTTTCAATAAATCATTCCTTGGTGGAAAAAAAAATACAAAACATTTTCCATTGGCAAATGCTTGTTAAATTTCCAAAAGCAACTTTTTCTCCCCCCCCCCCGCCTCCAGAGCACTCAGCTTCATCTATAAATTGGTTGAGGTGGGGAAAAAAATTAGTTCCTTAGGTCCTTGTAAACATTTCAGTTTTATTTTTAGAAAAAAAATGGAGATTATTTTTCAAAAAGTGCAGGTATGAGAAAAATAATATTGAAAGTCTCTTGTGAACAGTTTTATACTCACCCCATCAGAGTGCCCACGGACTAAAACAAATTGGATGAGAAACACAAACCTTGTAAATTCAGACACCCAAATGCTTATTACAGACAGAAACGAGTTCAGCACTGCAGTCACCTTACTTATTAGAATAGAGAACAGCTCTACCTTGTACTCAGAGGTAAAAGTCGCCCCACTGCAGTTTCTGGAAGCAAGCAGACTTGTACTCCAGGTTTTGACTTTGGCTCTTACTGGAATCACAGATTAAAATGAAGCCTTGGGTCTTAATTGCTATTACTGGCTAAAGAATAAAGGAAGTCTTTCTTCTCAGGGTAAAATGGTTAATAGTTAGAAGAAAAATTTATTGAATTAAATTTTGTATTCATATGTAAATAACACAATGTCTCTTAAAATGCCATAAAATGCCTTTGAATTTCAGTCAAGAACTTATTACTACAATCACTAAATAGTCCAAAACTAGCACTGAGAGGCGCCTCCATTTCTCTAGATGTACAAGACGCACATTTATCTGGTTTGTTTTACTGAGAGCTCACAAACTGCAATTTTTTTTTTCAAATTAAACAATACACATATATATGTACATATATATATATAAATATATATGTTAATACTTATATGTTTTCATATATTGGGGACAAGTTATGATCACAGTTAACGCACAATGTTAATAACCTTTGTCTTAGTACTATAAATATAAACTATGAAGTGCCAAGATAAATGCCTACGGAACACATTCACTCACAGGAACACCCTTCATACATATTCTTTTAAATAAATAAGCATATGAATGATGATAAAATGTACTTGATTATTTCTGCTCAGGTTTATTTTTTTACCTTTACAATAATTATTTTATTGGTTTCAGATATTCATGGCAGAGAAGTCATAAAGATCTAATTGTGCTTTCACGATCTACTTATAGATTTATTAGATTCTCTACAGTTTTGAAAGCCTGTTAATTTTGAGATGACTTTAGAAATTGAGCAGATAGTTTTCTGAGCATTGCATAACAAACTTCATATATTTATTTTATACCATTTGACATAGTTTTGCATATGTGTACAAGCAACTTAATCCAAATGATGAAGATACCCATTACTCCAAAATTTCCCACGTGTGTTTTTCAATGTGATTTCCACATATCCCTCCATAAGTCAGATTTTATTGTCATTATAAATTAGTTTGAATTACCTATTTATTAGTTTGAACTGGGTAAAATTTATAAAACTAGAATTATAAAAGAAATATCTTTTAAGCCTGTTTCTTCTCACATGATTATTAACATGCAGAACTATTTTATATTCAAAAGCTGTAGAAAAGGGAAGACAACGTACTGTTTGTTTTTACTTGGACGACTGGCTGTACTAACAAACTGGCTGGGTATTCTCCAAGTTGTACTGGGGCAAACTACCAAGAAAGGTTAAAGGACAAGAAAGGAGTGGAATCCTTTCTGCTCAGGTTTGTTGCAGGCAACTTAAGAAACATAAACAGAGTAAAGTACCAAAGTTAAGTTCTAGCATGTCAGCCAAACTTCATCTTTTATGTTTATAAATACTGCTCAGGGATCTCTGTGAAAGTGGATGCAGAGAGATTGCAAGACCAGAGTTGGCAGGTGACTCCAAGGAAAAGGTATCCTCAAGACACAGCAGGGTGGCCGCACATAAGACATCACAGAGACTGTGGTGGGATGCACAGGACCTATGGGAATTCAGACAGGACAACATCCTATCACTGAGAAGTGGAAGAAGACATAAAGTCCCACCTTAAAAAGGAGCTATTTACCATTGATACGTGATAGGAAAGGGCAAATCATTGACAATGGAATATCACTGCGTATATTAACCACATTGAAATCATTTTCAGTATCATCAGGGTGAGAAGTCAATGATAACATTGCAATTGCATCTGAAAAACTATGGCCTCATGGGCAAATGAGATCTTTTGTTTCTTCAGCAATTTTCTCCACTACCTCTGAAAGGAAATCAACAATGTGATATTTTCTACTTGAGGGTCATTTGCCAATATGTTTGCTCATTATTTACTGCGTCACATGCCAGATTCACTACCAAGAGGGGAAGGAGCAAATCTGGCTGAGGAATTGATAAAAAAATTTCCTAGATAGTATCTCTAGGGGAAAAGCTCTGTTAGTGCAAATGAGACAGTGTCAAAGGTTAGATCCAGAGTTTCTATGTTTTAAGTGAAGTAAAGCTTCATGTAAGATCCAAAGATTGTGTGAAGAGTTAAGGGGCTGAAACCAAGAAAGACTAACTGGAAAAAGACTAGAAGGGCAATTGAGCAAATCTTTAAAGCAAATAACCCTCTGGTGAATCATTTTCTTGTTCTTTCAGCAAGTCAGTAGAGTGTTTCATCCAATTGGAGACTCTGGATGGGTCTCCATAGAAACGCAGAAGAATAAAATACTGATTTCAGCTTAGTAGTGGAGGAAGCAGAACAGGGAGGCCAAGTACCAAGAACCAGCAGAGAACCAGAGTCAGAAGCTGCTGCATAGATAATCATGTTGGGGAACCGACATGAAGTGGAAACTCGTAGCAAGTATTCTTGTGTTAGTTTCTCGTTTTGGCAACAAGTTTAGACTTTAGAAACAGCACACATTGTTTATCCTTGCAGATAAGAGGCTAGTAGAAATTGGAAGTATGACTTACTGGGGAAAAATCAAGAGTTTGACAGGGTTACATGTCTTCTCAAGAGGTTACAGTTCAATCATTTCTTGTGATGTCTATGGCTTTAAGAGTTACCTGCCTTTAAGTATGTGGCTCCTTTCTACCAATGAACCAACAATCCTGTCAGTCTTTTCACTTCTCCCCATTCTATATCTGATCTTTTTGTCTACACATTTTATCAATAAGGACCTTCATAGTTACATGAGGTCCAAGCAAATAATTCCACATAATGTTTCAATCTCAAGAAAATTGCCTAAATCTCATCTGTAAAACCATACCACCAACCATGGAAAACATTCACATGTTCGAAGGAATCAGGCCTGGGGATGTCTCTTTCTTTACAGTATTAGATAAAATATAGCCATCCTAAGAAGATTTTGCATGAGATACAGTAGTATCACACATGTTGAGTAGGAGATTTTCACACAGAATGTATTTATATTGTATTTATTTGAAGAGAGTGGAAGATGGATTACAGAAGAAAAAGACTTTGAAGTCTTATATTCTGTGCAGGAATATTGTCCTATCATTCTGAGTCGTATTACTCATTACAAATCTAATACTCTCCTGGGTAGTATTTTTGTATGTAGCCATATTATATTTCTGTTTCTAGGCAAATACTAAGAATAAGCTAGATGACATAGTCAAAAACTTCATCCTTTTCTCTTCCTTTTAAAAGACAGTTTCTCTTGTTTAGAGTCCAAACAATCTTTCACTATGCACAATTATTGAACACTATCATAATGAGAAATCCTGTTTAAATACATCCTGGCTCCTACTTCAAACAAACAAGGGCTTTCATCATCTGGGTCTTGTTTATTTGTAAACACTGTTTACAAAGTAAACACCTCTTTAATTGGCAAATTAGTTCTCACCCTTCCATCCAACTATGATAAAGGCATGGAATACTACCAACTTTGATTTGTCTCTTATGGTCAACATTCATCAGAGAAGGTAAAGGCATATATGAAAATGAATTAAATGGATTAATATGATGAATATAGAGTATAAGTTAATATCATTGATAGTAAATACATAGAGAGGTAATAAACATATATTAATATATAAATATATGTTAATAGTAAATATATAGATAATGAATATATATTGTATATATATATACATATATATTATATATATATACATACATATATATTGTATATATATATGTATGTATATATATATACATACATACTCTATTCATATAGCTACATATACATCTATCTATGTCTCTTTCATCTCTATCTATCAATCTATCTTACTGGATGCCTTATCGGATTTCTGTGTCCAGTCAAGTTTCAAGGAAACTTCTATTCACTCTCATGCACCAAAATGGATATGTCAAGGCTTGCCTTAAAAGATGAATATGACATAATTTTTTTCACCCACAATACAACTAAACTGCCTTTATTAGATATATTAAAACCACTTATTGAGAATTCGCCTTTCCAAAATTGACTTAGGATGTATGGGTGGTTTCAGGTTCTCTAAAGTCTGTTTTTGTAGATTTCTGAACCTGAGTGCTCCACAGAATTTGATTGTCATTTAACAATCTGTAGGAAATTAGATAATAGCAATGATTCTCTCTGAAAGGTGATAGCTTCTACTAAGTTTAAATCCATAAATGTTTAAAGATATCTCAGGCCTTCACAAGTCACCAATTTAACTAAACATCAAGATTACTTGAATAAACTGATGGAGATACAACCTCAAGCAAGGTTGGGAGTAATATCTCCAAGCTCTCCTTTAGACATTTCCTTAAATGCACTATAATTTTGATTTTTTTTTACAGAAAATATACACTAGGTATATATATTAAGATTATTTTAAGTTGAAAATTAGATTCTTCTCTCCTAACCAAAAATTTCCCTTCTTCACCACCTCCCATTTCACAGTTCTCTTCTCCCTCAGATTCACTCCTCCTCTGTTTCCTTTCAGGAAAGAAAAGGTTTATAGGAGACCATAGTCAGCTGATCACTACAAAACAAGATACAACAAAACAAGGCAAAAGTCTTCATATTGAGGCTGGACACAGCAACCCAATAGGAGGAGTCCCAAAAGTAGGCAAGAGTCTAAGAAACACACTAGCTTCCACTCTTAGGAGTTCTACAAAACACTAAGCTAACAGATATAACATATATGCAGAGGACCTGGTACAGACCTATGTAGGCCCTGTAGTGCTTGTCACTTCAGTCTCTTGTGAGCCCATATGAGACCTACTTGGTGGATTTGATGGGCAATGATTTCTGCATATCCTCCATTCCCTCTGACTCCTGTAATCTTTCTTCTTATGATCCTTTCTCACAGGAGAAATTTTTGAGCTGATTATATCCCCACCTGATATTCAAGGTTCTTATTGTTCTGATCTTTGCAACATTTTTATTTTTCTGTAATTTGAGCTTTGTCTATGCATTGGGAACTTCCATCATAGAATTTTCCTTCAAAAGCAAAAGTGTCGTAAGGAAAGATTTTGTGTAAAGTATCATTCATAAAAGTTTGTATAATAGTTATTTGCAACTGAAATGTACAGGTGCCGTCTAATGACACTTAAGAGTCTTAGCTTTTAAAAAACAACTCATATATCTATAGTGCTTGCTGCATGCCAAGTATGGTGGAAGGACCAGGATGTGGCTGTGAGATGAAGTACTTATAAATGAGGAAGATGTGGTCACTGCCATCAAGGATAAAGGTTCAGAAAGGACACAGATATGCAAATAGTTCTCATGCAATGTGATAAGTGCTTTTACAAATGTATGAACTAGCTCCTTTGGGAACATAGATAAAGGTGCAATTAATTCAACTCAAAGAAATTCAGGGAGGCTTCTGATAAGAGGTCACATTTCATCTGGGTTTTGCATAAAGAAGAACAGGACTTCTCAGGGAAATTAAGGGTGTTTGAGATGATGGAGAGGGAAAGGGGGGAAGTACATAAGAAGAGGAAGGACCAACATAAACAGGTTCATAAAAGTTCATGGCTGGGCTCCTAGGATATGATAAGCTCCGGTAATTATTTTTGAATAAAAAAATTACATAATTAAAGACATATCTAAAAACTGAGTACAATTCTATTACCTATTATATTTCAAAGTGTGCACTGTCAGCTCTAAGAATTAAACTTAATTGCTACCAATAGAAAGCATTATTAACCCAAGTTCCTCTGTGATGGTTACCATGATGCCCATCTTCTTTCAAAATTTCCCATTTCTTTTGCTTTTTGAAAAGTAATATTGGGCCCAGTGCTAAGTTATGACAGCCTTGGTGTTCCATAGCTACCACTCTCTGACCTTGTTCTCTTTGGCAACTAAAGGACAGTCAATGTACTGATTGTGTGGTCAGATGTTATTAACTTGCTAAATATTAAGGAGTAGAAATTGTTTCAGATGTTCAAAATAGGAGTTAAAACATCCCCTGAGAGAGGTAGTCTATAAGATAGTGATGGTGGTGGACTTTGGAGAATAATGGACAAGTTACCTATAAAAATTCCAGAACAGGAATCCAATGTCAGAAACCAAAGCTGAGACATCATAGAACATGTTAAAAATAATTATGAAAGATGTGGGAATTAAAATTGATTATGTTTAATATAAGATGCTACATATATTAGTCATAAACTATGGAGAAATCAAGCTCGTAATCACGCAGACATTTCATCTCCAGTAAGTACCTTTCATTGTGCTGGGAGATGCTAGGCACACTAATAGCAAAGAAAAACAACCATCATACAAATCTGTGACTCCTGTGAGCTAAAACAATGACTGGCTTGGCAGACATTTCCATTTCTGTAATAGTTGCATGGCCTTTATGGAAGTAATCAGCCATTTCAGATTGAATTTCTGTCTTGATCCACAAGATAAAACCCCATACCCGCTATCATTATCAGGCCAACAACCTATAGCTAGGTGGATCATAGGTCTTTGGGAGAACCTGCTAACAATACTCTGCTAAATGGATATGGAATTAATATGATCCCTGATGACTCATCATTATAAGCCTAGATTATTCTGCTTTACAACTCTCAATGGAGAAGATCCTATTTGTAGTTGTAAATGTAGCTTCTATTTGCCTAATGTAATTGCTGTCTCAAAATCTTACTACTGAATGAGCTCATCATTTCTAGTTCTTTCGGAACTCTGGCTCCCCGGTTCAACTCAGCTGTGCTGGCTCAAACTCCTCTCCAAGCTGACTGATTTGATCTGGTTTCTCTTGGCTTCTCACTGAATTGCCCTGCTTGGCCTCAAACTAACTCTGGCAATTTGTTCCAATTTCCTGGATTCTGCTTATTCTCTGGCTTCAACTGCCTCTACATGAACTGATGAACAAAATCAGCTCCACAGCTGTATTCATTCAACTCCACTCCACTCCACTCCACTCCACTCCACTCCACTCCACTCCACTCCACTCCACTCACCTGAACTGAATGCTGCTCTCATTCTATATGCTATTCTTTTTGTTTTGTTTTGTTTTGTTTTGTTTTGTTTTTCGAGACAGGTTTTCCCTGTATAGCCCTGGCTGTCCTGGAACTCACTTTGTAGACAAGGCTGGCCTCGAACTCAGAAATCCGCCTGCCTCTGCCTCCCAAGTGCTGGAATTAAAGGTGTGCACCACCACGCCTGGCTTCTGTGTGCTATTCTTAAATAACTTCTCTTTCTTGTGCTGTTCTTGTTAGAGTTGGGCACATCCTATATCTCTGACTCATTCTGTCAAACTTTCTCTGATTTGTCAGTTTGTCTGTCCTCCAATTAGACATCACTATCAAACATGGCGGGTTTTGTCTACAAACTAACTTTTCTTTAAAGGTACATCCTAAGAGCACATCTGTATTCTAGCCAGAAGGGTTAATGATGTATGGCATGTCTGCATTCCAGCTAGATCACATAGACCTCAATCTTTGGATGTAATCCCTTGACAAAGTACCCATGTTGCTGGATTGGAATTTCTTTACAGTAGTAGATGATAATCGTAATAATAATAGAAACTCTCACAAATGGCCAGTGTTCAGAGAGTAAGAGACTATGTCATGGAAAAAGCAAGACAGCTGCACATATGACCTTAAAGCAGCTGTGACAGCATGTAAAAAGCTGTGCAAATTCAAGCCAGATGAAGTGCCAGTATGCACGTGGGAGTGAGGCAAGCAATTCAGTCTGTACTCTCAGAGGTAGTGACAATTGTCGGCGGCAAAGAGGGAGGGACACAGTTTTCTTGAAGAGGTCATCTCCTGTTAAGTCAGCCATGTTTTACTGGAAGTCCAGACATCCAAAAAGAACTTAAACAGCACAAATTGTTCTTGATGTGTCATTTATGTATTAATTGTTATTGCATACCTACATATCCCTCAATATAACCTGCTCAGTCTGTACAATGTTACTTGTACGTATGCCTTCAGAGCTGAAAATTTTAGATTTGACAAGCAATTGTTGCAATGATCCCTAGGGGTAGAATAATTCCCCCACTCTTGGAGAGCTTTGTTCTTTGTGTAAGGTTGAAGCCTTGTGAGCTTTCATCCTTTCCACACTGCAATGTCTATTCTTGTTCACCTCATGTTTGGGCAGTCACATCGGTGAGACTTTGAGGATGTAGCTTCTGAACATACTAAGGGACAAAATCTCACAGTAAATGCTCTGTTCCTCTGGCTCTTACAATCTTTCTTCCACATTGTCTGCAGTATTCTATCAGCCTTTGATGGGGAATTTTGCAGATGCATTGATTGGGACTGGGTTCCACATCTCTGTTTTTATTGGTTCTGTTTTTATATAGTGGTCCTTACGTATTACAAAGAGAAGTTTGCTTGGTGAGGGGTGAAAACTACACTTATCTGTGTGAGAAGTATTTAAAGTGTAGTTAGGGATTATGTTGGTTTTTAAAAGAGAAGGTAAGTTTGAAAGAGATCAAGAAGAGGTATATGGGAAGCATTGGGGATAGGAAAGGGGAGGCTCATAATTCATTGTTCTCAGGGAACTACTAATTATTTTTAAAAACCTTATATTTCAAAGTAAAAGTAGTTGGCTTTGTATATGAAGGACTATGGACTAAACTATTTCTAGATGCTGTAATTCAATGGCTATAGAAATCAGAATCAATGGTATTTCTTTGATCAAAATGAATGGTATTGTGGAATAGATAGCCCCAGAAGAGTTATAGAGAAATGGCCAGCTGTCTGAGTGATACAGAAGGTAAAATAGAGACAGAAATATAACTCAATTGAGATTTTAACAGAATACAAACATGATTAAAAACACTGTTTATTTTAACACTTGTCTATGTTTCCTAACTATGTTTATCTCCTCAGTGGCACAGCATGTAGAAAAGAAGGACTCTTGTTTTGTTTTCTTTAGCCTCAGGGACAAACAGGCTGCAAAGTAGCTTTGACAAAAATTAAAAAAGAAAAATGATTTTCAATCCCTACCACATCAATCCTTCCTAAAAGGTTTTTTTGTATAAAACCAAATCATACTTGAAACTGATTAAGGCTCTGTTATATATTTCTCCCTTTTATTATTTTTGTAATTTCTTTGAGAATTTTGTACAATATTTTTATTAGATTCATGGCCACCCCTTCAGCTCTTCCCAGTTCAATATACTCTCCTTACCCACCAATATTTGTGTCCAGTTTTCTTTAAACCTGTCAAGTAAAATCTATGCTGCTCTTATATTCTTGGAGGAGTCTTTCACTGGAACATTGTGGTCAGCCTACGAGAGGACACATCTTTAAAGAAAACTCTTCTTCCAGAAACCATCAATACCCGATAGTTTCTTAGCTAGGGGTGGAACTTAATCTCTATCTCCCATATACCTGAATGGAGTTTTGTTTGGGTTAGGCTTGTGTACACCTTGTGCACGATAGCACATCTGTCCAAAGTTTATATATACAGCTACCCTCCAGTGTTCAGATAACATTGTTTCACTGAAGTCATCCACTACTGGCTCTTACAAAGTTTCTGTTCTATTTTCCATTAAGCTTTCTGTGTCTTAGGAGGAGACATTGTAATACAAATGCCCACTTAGGGTTGAATATTCTATAGTATCTTCCTCTATGTACTTTGACCAGTGATAGTTCTCCAACATTAATCACCATCTCCTGAAATAGAGCATTCTCTGATGAGATTGGCGAGGTGCTTTAATCTATGGGTATAAGTCACTAGGAGTCAGTTTAATTCCATGTATAACAGTGAAAACAGTATCCTCTCCACAAAGGCCAATAACCTGTCTAGACACACAGGTTCTTGGCCTGATGACGATACCACGATGGAGTTCATTTTGTAGAATAGAATTATTTAATCAGAAATGTTTGGTCATGTTTCCATGGTTTTTGTGCCACTATTATGCCTATGCATATATGATTACTGCAGCTCATATGATTCAGAGGTATGAATGATTAATGATTGCTTTCCTCTGTTGTTAGTATATATAATCCTTCATAGTACAAAGAAAGAACAAGAACTAGCCACTAGGAATAAAGCTTCCTGGTGACAACCAACTAGATAGATCCACACTCTATATCTCAAGTATGTACACCATCAGCATGTGTGTGTGTGTGTGTGTGTAATTATATTATATATTTCCTCTTACTTTTCCAAATATATATATATATATATATATATATATATATATATATATAAAATATTTCCTCTTATTTTTCCATCCTTTTGCTCCTCCCATGTATGTTCCCTACACATTGTTCATTCTCAGATTCATGGCCTGTGTTTCTTTAATTAATAACACAGAGAAATGGGGTATTAATATCAAATGCTATAGTGTAACAAGGAGTATTGTTAAATAGTCTGCAATATTTGAGGAATTATGGGCCTCCACTGTCCATTGACTTCAAAAGGGGTAACACATTGCTGGTCCTGGAATTTTTATTTGTTAGCATGGGGTGTCTACAAGGAACAATGTTGTCCCATCATAGAATAGCTCCATTAAAATAATTTTTATGTGTATCATTTCAAATCAAAAGTATCGTGAAATTTCATATTACCCCATTCATAAGGACTCCAGTTAACAACAAAAACAAACAAACAAAAAAGACAGCAAATGATGTCATGACTATGGGAAAAGCAAAACATGTACTCAGAGATGGAGGAAGGCAAACCAGTGCAGCAATTTCTGTACATGAAATTCAGTGTGGAAGCTCGTCAAAGTAGATCTGTCACAAGTGCCAGCTATACAATTTTAGGCATATATGCAAAGAACTCTGTATCCTCCTATAGAAATATCTGTTTATTCATATTCACTGCTATTGTAGTCGTAGTAGCAAAAATAAATGAGTCTAAGTGCCCATCGACTGTTGAATGGATAATGAAAATTTGGCACATTTATAATGTGTAGTGTTATTCATCCATAAAAAAATTATTAAACTTGAAAGTCAATTGATGGAGTTGGAAACAGAAAGATGCAGAAAAATATTTCTTATTTGTGAATGGTATATATGTATCTTAAGATGTGAGTGTTCCATCTGGAATGCCCATAGAGGTCAGCAAATTAGTAAAGGATTCTGGAGATGGGAGTTAGAGAAGAAGAGGATGGGCATAGTGGTATAAAAGGGTTAATTGGGAATGGAGCAGGAATGTTAAAGATGTATGGTAGGGGTTGAAGGGCTGAGTAGAGAGGGAAATAGAAAACATTTAAAACTCATTACAGTAGAAGCATTCTAAAAATCCATATAATTTTAAAAATATAAAATTCATGGGTCATCACCACTTAATATGGAAAACTGAATACATTAAAATTAGTTATAGTAAAGTTTTAATTTTATAGAAGAACTGACATCTTGAGAAGCATGTTTTCAACAGGTCAGACTGTTAATTATGTCTCTGCCAATATGTTTATCAATTTATTTTGATCAATTCCTTTGTTAAATTTATTCTCTGTTGAAATCTAGAAAACATGATGAATATTAGGGATCACTGTTATTGTAACTTTTTGAAGTTTGAAATGTGCAACAGATAAAGGTCTTTATAGTTCTGTGTATACCACCGTATTTATCGCGTGATATTTTTATGGACAGAGAAACATTTGTAAACATTGAGCAAATACGAGATAGCATCCTAGAATACAATAAAATTGCCTGGCTCTGGTCTATAATGTTGCCTCTGCTGTTCATTCTAATTTGCCATGTTCTTGTAGAGAAGGGATCAGAAGCCTTGAGGGAAAAGAACAACATACAAATGCTATTAGTGTACACATTTTTGAGCAGCAGGAAGCCAGCAGTAAGTGTCAGAGATTGATCAGGACACTGTTCTAAATATAAACAATTGCCATCAGGTGTAGCCTGGCATGAGGTCAGCCATGCACCCGAGCAGGAATTTGAGCAATTTAGAATCGTAGGCAGCCTGGAGAGGGAATAAATGATTGAAAAGCTTAACTTCAAGTGTAAAATGGGTCTTTATGGCAGATTTCTCAAAGAAACTGATTTTGTGCTCTCATAGAAAATTGGTAGATGAATCAGAACAATTAAACATTTATTTGCAAACACATAACAATATGTTAGAATACCATTAGTTTTGCAAACAAAGAATATAACCTAAAATTGACAGTAGATATATTTGGTGATTTTTTTTCTCCTGAAACATTCCATAAAATAAAAAGTAAAGAAATGTTGTTTATACAAAATTTACTATTTTTTATTTAAACTTTTGAACTAAAATTAAGCCCAATAAATAGGTTTGTTGATTTAAAACTTACATGAAATTTTATACCTAGGCAACTATTCGAAAGAACACACTATTTACTGAAAACCAGTTTAGACATAATTTTAGGATGTAGATTCTCAAACAAATTATGTCTTTATTAATTTCAGACATAGTCACGCCACACACATACACAAACACACACACATACATACACACACACACACACACACACACCATATACACACCACAGAAATACACACACACACACACACAATATACACACCACAGAAATACACACACAAACCACACACATATACAATATAAACAAACACACATACCACAGACACATACCATAGATACACCCCACACATATCCTACAGACAGACATATTTTGTGTGTTTTGTATGTGTTGTGTGTTGTGTGTGGTATATGTGAGTGGTGGTGTGTGTTTGTGTGTGTTTGTGTTAGTTGTGTGTCTGTGTCATATGTGTATGTGCTTGTGTGGGGTCTATGTGTAATTGTGTGTTTATATGTATGTATATCTGGTTGTGTGTGGTTGTGTGTGGTATGTATGTGTGATGTATGATGTGTCTATGGTGTGTGTGTGTGTGTGTGTGTGTGTGTGTGTGTGTGTGGTGTGTCTCTATGGTGTTGTGTCTGTGTGGTGGATTAATGTGTCTGTGTTGTGTGTGTGTTTGTTTATAGTGCTGTGTGTGTGTGTATCTGTGGTGTGTATGTGATATGTCTGTATACAGTGTATGTGCATGTGTGCTGTATATCTGTGTCTGTACTGTGTTGTGTTGTGTATGTCTGTGTCTGTAGTGTGTACATGGTGTGTCTGCATGGTGTATGTGTACATGTGTGATGTGTATTTGTATATGTATGTGTGTCTGTAGTGTTGTGTGTGTGATGTGTATGCAGTGTGTCTATATAGTGTATGCCTAAGTGTGTGTGAATATGTGTGTTGTGTAAGCATATTTGATGTGTGTGTGATGTGAGTGTATGTGGTGTGTGTGTGTGGCTATGGTGTATGTGTGTGTGTTGTTTGCATATCTGTGTTTGTGATGTGCATATGTCTGTGGTGTTTGTGTATATGGATTTCTGTAATGTTGTGTGTGTTTTTATATGTGGTGTGTGTGTATTGTTGTGGATGTTTTTGTCTGGTGTGTGTGTGTGTTTGAATATGTGTGTGGTGTGAGTATATGTGGTGTGAGTATATGTAGTATGAATGCGTGTGTGTGTGTGTGTGTGTGTGTGTGTGTGTGTGTGTGAGTGAATGCACCTGTGGAAGTCAGAGGCCAATATGTAGGAGACTGCTCTCTCCTTCCACCATTGGTGTCCTTGGAATGGAACTCGGTTCTTCAGGTTTTTTGGCATGCATCTTTAGCGAGTGAGCAATCTATGGCTTCTAATGGAACATCATTCACATCAAAACAATTCCATGGCAGAATGTGCTATTATGTCTCTCCTTTTTCTTTTAAAGTTTTAGAGCTGGAGTTTTCAACCTGTGGGTCATGATGCTTTGGGAGTCACAAAACAAATATTCTGCATATCAGATATCTTATAATATAAGCCTTAAGAGTAGCAAAATGACAGCTCTGGAGTAACAATGAAATAACTTTGTGGGTTAGGGTCATCACAACATGATGAACTATTTGAAAAGGTCACAGCATTAGGAAGGTGGAGAACCAGTGCTCTAGAGTCATAGACTACATGGTGATTTCATTAAACTTCCTTTGAAACTGTGGCCACATATAAAATCATGTGTGGATGCTACCGAGAGGTGGCATTTCTTCAGTGATTATGTCTGCACTGTCTTATTCTCATTGATGGGGATGCACAGGTTCTTCCTGTAGCTGCAACAGCCACTTGAAGGCAATGTTTACAGGAAATAGCAGAGAAATATGCTTAGTAATATAGGATCTTACTTTTTGGTTTAAAATGGAACAACCTGAATAGTTAGCTAATTGAACAATTCCATCATTCCATCAAACCTGAAAGTAAGCATCAGATAAAAGATACACAAGCACATATTTTCATAGCGTATATGAACCTATTCCTATTAGCCCGTGATTGCTGGGTGAGATACCTATAAACTCACATTTTTTTTCTTATTTTGCTTAGGAAACTCCTTTAGAAATATTCATTCTGCACCCTCATACTATGATTACTATAATTAGTCAGTCATGTACCCTAACTTTAAGTGTTTCGGTGTTTTGGTTAAGAAATTATCCATTTTGTTAGAAATTAAATTTAATACACTTACTGAAATTGCTAAATTATATATAAATTTTTCTTATATCTCAAACCAAATGGATGTTCATGATTTTAAAAGTGGAAACCCACCTTCTCTCAGTGATGACTGTGGGTATAAGTTGGCCCTAGAAATAACCATACAGGTCCACTGAGTGACTCAAATTACAAGAAGATACGTTAGATATTTGGACTGCCAGTGTGTTGTTAGACACCTTTGAAACCCCACTACTTTCAAGTGATTATTTTAACTACCATATTTTTGACCAAAATTTGTAAACAATTAGAGACAAACTCGACCAAGCTAAAAAAGAAATATAATTATTACCTGAAGTAAATAGAGTTGCCCCCCTTAAAATATACAGTGATATGATATTATTTTTAAAAAAATCATATTATTGTCATAATAGTAAAACTTCATTCTGTCAATTTGCTTTTGAGAATACAAACTTTAGGTGTGGAAAGACTATGTCTATTTCACTGGCCTCCATATACATAGCATATGTATATGGCAATTGTATAGGAATTTATACATGATTGGTACATGATCAAGTAAAAAACGTATATTTATACAATATTACCTATTAGGTCTATTTTATCTGTCCATGTTCTGAAGATTGGCATTATGAGAGAGGAATAGAATATTAGGATATTCAAAACATTCTGAGGTTCACAAAGTGACATGATGACTTAACTCACTTCATATGACAATATGTGGAAAGAAGGCAGTGTTTACAGGAAATAGCACACTAACATCCTTGGTCACATAGGATCTTACTATTTGATTTAAAATGGAACAACCTGAATAATTAGCTAATTAATCCTGTCATTCTATCAAACCTGAAAATGAGCATTAGGCACACGGTACACAAGCACATATTTTCATAGATGTATATTCACAATAGCTAATGACTGGAAACAAACAACATGTTAGTAGTGGAAGAAAGAAAAACAAAATGTGACACTTACAAGGGACAGTTCATAAATTTACCATGGGTTACTATTTAGAGAGAAAGGATTCAAGTACAGTAAAAGTGAAAGCATGGATGAATATTAAAAATATTGCATTAAGATGAAAAAGGCAAATGTGGAATTTTGCACATCATGATTCCACTTGTATGGGTGATTCAGAAGAGATAACTCCAGAGAAAAGCAGAGCAGAGTCAAGTGTAAAGGACCAAAGAGAGTGAGGAGAAGCCACATACGAGGTAAAGGTTTTACTTAACAGTAATGCAGGTGTTTAGAAGCAAGCGAGGTCATGGTACAGTATGCATGTACAAAAACTCCACTTTGTTGTTCAGGATATAGTGGCTAACTCCATATTCTGTGAAATTCATCTAAATAAAAAACCTAAAAAGATAATTCAATCAATATCTTAGAATTCATCATCTGCTTTTGAAAGTGAACTTTAAAAATTAACCTTGTAGCAAATCTATTCTCTCCCCCACTCCACCCTCCCATTCTCCCTCCTTCCCTCCCTCTCTCATGTCCAGGCCACGTTTTCTTCCATTTTGCTTTGCCCTAAGCTCTGTCACTGTGCTTACGACAGCAGAGAAGCTAATAAACAATATCCAGAGACCTCTGAAGCTATGAATTCAAATCAGATATTTTTCTCTGTAAGTTGATTAACATGGGTATATGTTAGAGAGACAGACATGAGGTTAACACAATGGGACTGAAAATAAAGAAAATTCTATTGCTCTTCTTGAAAGGTAGTAAATTACACAGAGTACACAGACACAGGGCTGCCCTCTTGGAGCTCTTATTGAGCAGACAATGTGGGCAGCACCCAGAACAGGGCCCCAACAGGGCTTCCTTGGATTAGGTGCTGCACCTTCTCTGGCTATGGGACCTTTTCTATCGTGACTTATTGCAGGTCACTGTGTCCTCTAACCCTAGAATTCAGGCAAGGTTTCTTTCTCTGTAATTCACAAAGAGGAGCTGTAAGATGCAGCTCACTTTCAAAGAAAGAGGCAGCTCATGAATTTTCATTACATGCATAGATGCAGATACAGGTCAAAGGGAGTTCCACTGAGTGTCCAAGGCAGTTTCTACACCTTATACTCCCTGCGGCAAAGTTGGAAAAGGGGGCACTTGTAAGTTTCACATTCTCAGTAAAGCTGTCACAGTGAATTAAGTATAGTAGGCTAAGGGAAGCAAGGGCTTTGGAGTTGAATCTTAAATATAAACAACTATCAAGACCAGTTATACCATTACAAATAAATTTATACAATAGCATTTATATATTTACACAAATCACTTATACAATACCAAATAATAACATTGGGAGAAGGATGTGAGTTGCTGGAGACATTGCCTATTCAACCAATTTCTATATACTTTATAGCAGAGGAGAAATTATTTCTGTTGTATGTTCTCATGATCAAGGATGCAGTAATGCATAATTAAAAAGAAGTTATTCACTGAGAGGACACTGGGAATTGTAGACAAAAGGGTCTATGGTGAAAATACACTATGAACAACCAGAACAGCAAAGGTTGTTGGATTGCACTGATTGAATGTTCATGTCCATAGAGGTTTCTTGGATAGCGTGGTGCTTAAGGAAACAAACCCTGGAGCCAGCCAACTTGTACCGAGAGCTCAGCAGCACTCGTACCTAGCTACCATCTATTCCTGAAGTTTTTCTCTGTAGAATTAGAATGCCTACTATACCTGAGAGGATTAAATGAGCACATGGTCCACACCGGGATGTCATGCTTAGCTATTGTCATCACTCCTTAAATAAATTCATGTTGACAAATTTCCCAAGTCTTGAGATATCATATACACTAATGAAATTATGTTTGGGAAGTTTTGAGATAGACGTTTCCAATGTTCTGCATGTTCACTTATGATCATCTAATATGACTTTACTATAGCCCTCTGCAAAAGTGCACTGGCCAAGTCACAGGACGAATGATCAAGTTGTCCTTTTAGATTAAGAATTCACTCCCCGCAAACAACTTGCAGACAAGGGGAACACGCCAGGCTTTTGTGAGATGTGCTTTTTATTCTTCAATTGCAGATGTAATTTCTACAGATTTTCATTTGGGTTGGTTGGCCAATGTGTGTGATTTGAAAGCAGCATTGCCCATGTGCTGGCTGTGGCTGGGACATTCATTGGAGACTGCTTCACACAAATTAGGTGAGAACTCATCTTTGTAAAGGAATGTCTGTCACTGACAATTACGGTGATCCTCATCCTATGGCCACAGCGTGAATGCAGAATGTCAACATGTATTTCTCAACTTTTATGATTCAAGAAGCAAACATCAGCCTTGAAAGAATAAAATAAATAAATAGAAAAGGACAAGCAAGTCTGTTTCCCAGCTGCCATAATTGTGTCCCATTAGAAATGGCAGTGCTTGGACTTCATTAGTTAGTGTAAGCCACATTTGATTAAGGAGGTCAACAAGCTATACTCCGGCACCATAAAGTGGGTCACTAACATAATGAAAGAGGGTCTTTTTATTAATTTACTTGGTACCCAAAACAAATTACGTAGTATTACAGACTTTCCTATTTTGAAGATACCATCAAAGTTTTCATTGCCTGGGAATGTCCTGCAAGAGAGAGATGTCCAGTTGAATTTCCTTATTAAGAAATATCCAGGACATGTGTGCCCACATGCCAGCTTTGTATAAACTTTCCTTTTTTGATATTTTTACAACATGTGTTTAGTGCTTTGAGATGGAGATTGATGCTGAATGTTACGGGGAAGAGTTATTTTATGGTTAGCCACAGTGACAATGTCTACATTTTTCCTGTTGTCTGGATATAAACCTGGAACTTTCTACTTTCAGATTGATGTTGTAAGCTACAATCCTGAAATCAAGTGCTTTCAATAAGATCACAGAAAACCCCATTATTGCTGACATTCCCTTTTGCAACTCCTCGTAAAATAAATGAAGCTATAATAAAATATATGTATATATAATATCTATATGCATATACACGTTAGGAACAACAAATTGTTGTTTGTGGTATAACTAATACAATGTGTGTGAAATAAGTCCATAGGAATTATAAACTAACTTGTAAGATATTAAAAATGATATTTCAATTATTACTAATGAAGCCCTGGGGAACCCTGGCCTAGCTAAAGAAGCAAAAGTATTAATTGTGAAAGCAAGCTTATGAAGGTTTACATATAGCTTAACATTTGAATATCATGCTGTTTTGCTTAGTTTTTCTGTTTCTGTTGAATGTGATAAACACCTGTGGAACTCGAGAGCTCAAGCAACCTGTGTCTTCTTCCCTGGACAATGTCCATTATCCACGCATATGTAAAGATGACGTCAGTGGCTCCACAAAATAATGCAAACCAAAGACGGTTGCAAAAGGCTGTTTGCACAAGCTCCATCCTGCAGTAAAATCCCAGCTAATACTAGCTAACAGTAATTGAGCATTAACCCTCCGCTAAGTGCTTTGCTTGTATTATTTCATCCAATCCTTGCACAATTAGCGATTCCATTCCACTCTTAGCCTGAAACAGCTCTAAATCACAACGATGCAGTAGCTGATATTTATTAAGTACTTACTATGCACTAAATATATTACATGCATTATCTTAGAGCAATCTCTACTCTTGTAATCACAGATAATTTTAGTTCATGGTGACTTAGTTGGAGATTATTCTCTTTTGAACCGCTTGTATTCTCTTCTGCAACTCACAAATCTCACTCACTCTTGCCTGAAATTTAAAACTGATATGGCTCTGGAGGAATTGCATAAAAAAATTCAAAGACATACATAAAAGCCAGAAGACCAGGGCACACGGAGTAAGATAGTATCACCCAGATATGACAGAGAAAACGTGTCCACGACATTTCAGTGAGAGGTTTCCTGGATAAGACTGTGCATAAACAGCATCATTTGACTTGCTAGCACAGGCACGAACATTTCCACAAGGTTGTACTCAGTACTCAGTGACTCCAAGAGAGGGAGAAGAAGCCCTGTATAGGTTGATCCAGTCCAGGGGTCACATGTCCATAAAAGCAATGCTAAGTAAACTCAGTCAGCTTTACATACATCCATGTATGTGCATGTATGCATGTGTGTGCATGAGTGCATGTGCATGTGTGTGCATGCAATATATAACAATAATAACTGAAGAGAAAGAGGCCATGGGAGAATAGCAAGTCATGAGAAGAAATGGAGCAGGGAGGTAGGTGTAGGAATGCTGTAGATTTGCCTGTCATATATAAAGTTCTCAAAAAAAAATCTTTAATATAGGGAAAGAGACAAAATAGAGAATGAAAGCTGCTGTTTGGTGCTTATGAGGGAAGAGGACTTAATTTTCACTGAAATCATGAAAGAAGTGTTTATTTTTGTCATTTTAAATATGGAAAAACGAGAGGCTTGTGGGGCCAATAACCCAATCAATCTCATGTGTGTTGGGACCCTGGCTTCATACTGGTGTCCACGAGCCTGGCAGACACAGGATTATTGGCAACCACGTGAAGAAGCAGAGTGAGGGCTATTGTATGCTTTGTTGTAAGGTAAGACACTCAGCTATTGAACATGACAGCAGCCAGAGGAGGACCCTTTCTATTCAAACACCATATTCAGTTTGCTGGAGCATAGCATTCCCAGGAGAGAAGAGGTACATGCCATGCAACAGTTCATTGCACAAAACCGACCGCTGCTTTTTTACACAGCCTTGGAAATCTGCATGATCATCGAGGACTTAAAGAGTAAGGACCACACTGACTATTGTGTACAGCACAACCACCATATCCCCTTTGTTATGTTTATTTTAATTATGTTAGTTTTGCATCCCCTTAATATTTAACAGGCCTCTATTCTCCATAGCGTGAAAGAGTTTACCTCAGATGTATGGAGAGAGTTGCAGAGTATAAAAATGTCACATTGTCCTTGATTCTTTAGCTTCACTATTTTTTTCCCTTAGACAATGAGCTTCCTGAAAGCAGGGATTTATTTTACTTATTAATGAACTTCCAGTGCTGTTTCAAGGGCCTCGGTTATTCTTTATAAATGCTGCAGAACTGTCTAATTAATACCATTAAGTTCTAGTCTAAACAGTCTATATGAAAAAAAGAAAACAAAACAAAACACAATGGAGAATAGTGGTAGATTCAGAGATGAGCATCATAGGGAAAAACATGCTGTTTGTATTGAACTTTGAACCTATATTTTTCTTCAAGTCCTATTCTTCTTATGCTTCCTGGAAAGGGGTGACCTTTGAATGTGTCTAGCTTTGGCACTTTCCCCTTATATATTTCAGGTACAACCAGGTACACTGCTGCCTTATCCCCCACAGTGTCCAAAACCATGTTATTCACCATTTAAATTAGGATGACATTTATATATATATTTTTTATTTTACACCCAAATCATAAAAGATTGCTTAACTTTGAGCAGACTCTCTAGTGTTGTCTATATTATCATCTTATAAGATTTGAAGCTCCATAGGAAACTGTAAAAAATGTTTTTAAAGCCAAGCATAGCCATGGTCTAATTTAGAGTGATCTATTTAGTTAAAACATCTACCACCAAACACTTACAGAGGTCGTGGCTTTGAGTCTCTGAGCCTTGAGTGGCTGCCTCTCATAACAGGTTAAAATTAGAAACTTTTTAACAAGTATCCAGGATGTTTATGAAGGATAGGGAAAAAAATTTAAAAGAGAGATTTGAATATTTTTTTAAACATGGCTGATGCGGAGGAAAAGATTTCATTTTCTCTTTAGAGTTACTGAGGCGCAAGAAAAGACTGGGAAAGTTCACCCGGCCATGTATATTCTACAGCAAACATGTCATTTTGGACATCTCTCAAAATGTATCTGGAATATGGAAAGCAATCCTAGTGGGCAATTGTTTGGTATAGCTCATTGACATATTTATGTTTGTGAAGTCAGTCAGATCAGGGCAAAGATGAGTTTGGGAGTTTTCTTTCTATCTGAGAGAAGGGAGTCTGGAAATTTTCAGAACATTATAAAAATAAAAAAGAATATATGCTGCCTTTTATCTATTATTTAGTTCTTAACTGCTCTTTTTAATGAGCAAGAGAAAAGAAATCATTTAGGGACTATATCTGCAGTCCCAGGTTTTAAAAACAATGTGGAAAAATGACCATTGTATTACGATTTAAAACAATGATGTGCATCCCAGAAGCTTGGCTTCAAGGCCATGTTGTCTCTCATCCCGTGTACTGCCAATTTTCATAAAGTCAATAGCTAATCAAGAGCTCAGATATCACCTTAAACAGTGACAGTTAACATAGCTGGCTGTTTCTTGAAATGATAATAAGGAATAAGCAACAGACTCAATGCAAAAACACTTGAAAACCTAACAAACCACAAGTTTTTCATAAGTAGGAGACACTTAGTGATGATGTGGCAAGTATTTAATTAGAACATTTAACTAGAAGCTTCAGTATAATTTAAACCTGTCTCAATTGATTATATCCTTATTATCTTTACTCCAGGGAAAGGGAAACATATGTCTGATTGGAAAGTTTTAGAAAATGATACTAGAATTAAATGTATCTCACAGCCCAGTGGTGGTGGCTTTTGTTGGACATAGGGGTGGTGGTGGATGTAGCTTAACAAAAACAGGCTTCCTTAAAATAAAAAAATCAGAATCTCCAAGGCATTGTTTTTTTTTCTATAATCATTTCAGTTCTTAGCCAAGATATAATTTTAATATCATAGAGTACAAAAGAAGACTATTATGAGTATCATTATGGAAGAGAATCTGCCGAAGATTCTGTTGTAAAACAATGAACAAATGAAGATTTGTTTCCCAGGAGTATAGAGTTGCATCAAACTATGTGCTGAGAAAGTTCATTTTCCAAAGTCTGTGTCTTTACCTTCTAAAAAGTCTTCTGGTATATCATTTCCAGCAATATTTTGGCAGCCTAAAATTACACCATCCTGACCTTGACATTAGTATTCAACAGCACCGATGAAAGACTCACAGCTTCCCCATCCTAGTGGGTGATCTTACAAGCTTTTACTTTCATGACTATGGAGTTTCTGTCAAATGTGCTTCCAACTGAATGATCACATTCTCCTGAATTATGAAGTGGCTGCAAACTGTGCTAATTGTGCCCACACTGATGTCACTGATAAGGATTAAATAGCTGTGTGCATCATCTAAGGTCACAAACATATGCAATTTTATTATACATAAACACACATACATATATATATATATATGCATTATATATTTTATATATATATATTCTTTTCTGTGTAATCCATAACTATAACAATAAAGAATTGTTTTATTTAATTAAAGTAGACATTAAAGACATTAAGATGAATTAGAGGCATATCATAAAGAGATGACTGTAAAAGCAGAGAAGACTATAATGAGAGGTTAAATGCTGTGATGATTTTTATAATTTCTGAAGTGTAAATGCTATACTTAAGTCTGCATGAAAATATTAAAGAATATTTCCTCATTGTCCAGAAGAACAAACAGTATATGAAACAGAAGAAATTTCTCGTACGATGCCAAAGAGTTGATGAGGAATGATGCCTGTTGTATATTAAAATCCATTTCCAAATTTAAAGGCCCTTTGAACAGTAAAGCATCTCAAAATCAGGGACAGGGAAACAAGAGTTTTATAGTATAGCCGGGACAGTGGTATATGCACATAGATGTTTATTAATAAATTACTGTCTGATGTAAGATCCAAAATAATTCTAGTATATAGTAACAGAGTAGTATGGCATAGTTTAATGTTCAATAACCACATAGTATACTGATATTTTATACAGAAGAATTTGAATTGAGTAGTTGACAATCACTATAGAATTAACAGTCATTAACCTACAGAAAAATCAAAGAATAATAAATTGCTATGCTTTATTATTGGAACAAATTTTTCTGTAGAGTTGCTACATCAGTTTAATGTGGTCACATGAGCAGTCTTATTTAATAAATTTGTCATGAAATGTTTTCTATAGAAAGATATAGGAACAGATATTGTCCACAGCACAATATGTGGATTTTAAATTTCATAATATTTCACATTATTGCCTTCAAATCATATTCATGAATACAGTTTTATTTGTGCTTTCTGGTCTTATGCACTCCACTCTTATCCCAGCAATAACTACTTTTCTGAATCCAGGAGTTCCTACTGTATTTTGATAATTATTAAATTTGTATGTTACATACATATACACATTCATATACAAATAATCTACCTTCACAAGAAAATTATTTATGTGTTAATTTTAAATCAATATTTATAAACTTACTTGTATTGCAAGTTGATTTTTAACTCAATGTTAATTTTCGGGGAATTAATCCTAACATTGTTTTTTTGTAGATTCTTTGGAAAATATTCATTTTTCTAATATTCATATAATCAATCAGTTGCTTAGCTCATTTGACAGACAATGAAGTTATACTTCTGAGTTATGTATCTTTGGGAGTAGACTCTAATGAATGTCTTTACCTGTAAGAAACTTTGAAATGTTCATTCTGGCAAGGAGAGATATATATTGAGATATAATCTAAATAGTATTACATGTGCATTTGTCTGAGAGAAATAAATGAAGGTGTATAATAGCAAATCTGCATCTTAGGTATATCTTTAATTTTTCTACTTTTCATTACATAAAATAGTTGGCTGGAGTGCATATACCCAACAAGGCTGTAAGTTAAGGTCCATTTATCTGTATTACTGCTATGTTAACGTGCCTTAACTCTCCTTGCTTTCTTCCCATGCATGTGAGAATAAGCATACTACATACTCTATAGTTTCTCACTTATCTCTTGAACTGGCCACTTACCATAACTGTCTATATGTACTGATTTAAAATCTCTGTAAGTGGGAATTTTCTGGGTCACATGATTTTTTTCTCTTAGGATATGGTTTGTACTTTTTGAACACATTTTTGCCTTTTCTTGGTGATTTCTGGTGGTCTTTCAACCAAAAGTTTTATGGGATTGCCTTACACAGAAAAGATTTACCTCCTGGATGTTTTTTTCACTTTCAATCCATAGCATCAACTATCCTAAGAAGTGGTATAAGTAAAAATGCTGCATTTCTCTAGTCACAATTATTGCAAAATATTATTAAGAAATTGAGGTTCCTAAGATGAAAGGATGGACTATCCAGAGAGCACCCCATTCGGGAGTCCATCCCATCATCAGCCACCAAACCTAGATACTAATGCACATGCCAGCAAGATTCTGCTGAAGGGACCCTGATATTGCGGCCTCTTGTGAGGCTATGCCAGTGCCTGGTCAACACCGAAATGGATGCTCACAGCCAGCTACTGGATGGAACACAGGGTCCCCAATGGAGGAACTAGAGAAAGTACCCAAGTACCTGAAGGGGGCTGCAACCCTGTAGGTGGAACAACAACAGGAACTAACCAGTACCCCCTGGGTTTGTGTTTCTAGCTGCATATGTAGCAGAAGATGACCTAATCGGCCATCAGTGGGATTAGAGGCTCCTTGGTCTTCCAAACTCTATATGACCTAGCACAAGGCAAGGCCTGGGCCAAGTAGTGGGAGTGGGTGGGGTAGGGGAACAGAGGTGGGGGGAGGGGTATGGGAAACTTTCGGGATAGCATTTGAAATGTAAATAAAGAAAATAATAATAATAATAAAAAAAAAAAAGAAATTGAGGTTCCAAGGACCAAACAGGGAGCACATTAGCTGAAATACCCAACAAAGAGGAGAGAGAACCTGTATATTCAGTGGATAGGCATGGCCTCCCCGTTGAGGGATGGGGCCACCCACTCACATCAAATATATTAATCCAGAATTCCTCTTGTCAAAAGGAAATGCAGGGACAAAGAATGGAGCAGAAACTGAAAGAAAGGCCATCTAGAGACTGCCCAACCAAGGGATCCATCCCATTTGCTAATATCAAACCTAGACACTATTGCTGATGCCAAGAATTGCTTACTGACAGGAGGCCAGTGTAGCTGTCCCCTGGGAGGCTCTGCCAGGGCAGGACTAATACAGCTGTGGATGCATACAGCCAAACATTGGATTGAGAGCAGGGAACCCAATGGGGAAGTTAGGGAAAGGATTGTAGGAGCTGAAGGGGTTTGCAACCTCATAGGAAGAACAATATCAAGCAACTAGATCCCCACCCACCCCAGCCACACATACACACCCAAAGCTCCCAGAGATTAAACCACCAAGCAAAGAGGAAGGGGAGCCCCTTGGTCCTGTGGAGGCTTGATGACCCAGGATAGGGGAATGCTAGGCCACTGAAGCAGGAGTGGGTAGGCAGGTGGGGGAGCACCCTCATCGAGGCAGGAGAGGGAGGAGGGGATAGGGGCCTTGCAGAGGGGAAACTGGGAAGGGGAAAAACATTTGAAATGTAAATAAATAAAATAACCAATAAATGTGGCCTACTGTGAGGCTATGCCAGTGCTGGGCAAACACTGAAGTGGATGCTCACAGCCAGCTATTGGATGGAACACAAGGTCCCCAATGGAGGAGCTAGAGAAAGTACCCAAGGAACTGAGGGGGGCTGCAACCCTGTAGGTGGAACAACAATATGAACTAACCAGTACCCCCTGAGCTTGTGTGTCTAGCTGCATATGTAGCAGAAGATGGCCTAATCGGCCATCACTGGGAAGAGAGGCCCCTTGGTCTTGTAAACTTTGTATGACCCAGCACAAGGGAAGGCCTGGGCCAAGTAGTGGGAGTGGGTGGTTAGGGGAGCAGGGGCGGGGGGGGGNATAGGGAACTTTAGGGATAGCATTTGAAATATAAATAAAGAAAATAATAATAATAAAAATAACCAATAAAGATGAAGAAAAAAAAAGAAATTGAGAAAGAAATGCTGGATGTTTCACAATTCCTACTGTTTAAATTGTACTTCTGAACCAGTAGTTTATATTAAAAAAAAAAGTATGCAGACCAATAGAACAAAATGCTGGAATCAGAAATGAACCCAACAAGATGTACCCAAAGTATACATTGGAGAAAGACAGCATATTCAACAAAGCAGTTTTGGAAATGTGGATATACATAGATGGAAGAATGAAACTAGGCCCTACTTGCTGCTTATGAGAAGTACCAATTCAAGATAAAATATCTGAATAAATGAGCAGAAACTTTGAAAGTGGTAGAGGAAAACATAGAAATATTTATAGGTGTAGGCAAAGGAAACAATGAAACATTTGAGGAAAGGAACTGCGCTAAGAAATGAAGCTATTGTGGCTAAGTGACTAAGTGCATACCCCAGTGGAACATTTATCATTAGTTCAAGATGCCCAGTTCTTCGGATACATCCTAGAAGAGGAGGTGGTAAAAATGAAAGATGAAGACAGGGGTAGAATGCGGTCAAAGGCTGTCCTCTATACGTGGCACAGGGGTCACAAACATGAACTCATACCAGCTTTATTTACCTTCTTGATACTTACAGAAGACCAAAACATCCAAAATCCCAGTCATATATGATCCTATATGGGGCCTATGCACCACACTAAGGAACTATTGGCAATGGATTGCTACTAGGAGAAATAGAATCATTCTTTAGGAAGGGTGTGGCCATAGGTATATTGCCCCAGCCTAGTATATGCCTTATCACACATAAACTTATAGGCAGCTCCCACTTAGTGGATTATCAAAATAAATGAACTTGGGAGTAGGTACTCTGGAGTGCTATGAGAGTAAAGGGTGAAGGCAATCACATTTCAGTGTGTGTGTGTGTGTGTGTGTGTGTGTGTGTGTGTGTGTGTATTCCTCAGAGAAATAAGTAGACAGCTGTTTAGCACAGTAAAAGAGATGATAACTCATTGGAGTTTTATAAATTTTGAGGTGTTACAGATAACATTAGAAGTTTAGAAACTGACTATTTCTTGAGAGTAATTATTGACGTTCTAACAACATCAACATCAACATCAGCATTACTATTATTTTGGTGATGGTGCTGAGAAAATCCTCTGCCACTTGCAATGCTTCCCAGCCCAAGAAAATATTTTATCTATACAAATTATATTAATCTGAAAGCAAGTAATATTTCACCAGCATTTTTTTACTTCATTGCTTACTAAGAGGATAATAACCTGACAGTGTCCTGTGGGCATAACAGTATGTTTCTCCATTTTAAAATTGGGAAAATTACAAATTTCTCACTCATTTGTACATCTTAAACCTTTCACATTGGATGGCTGAACCCAGACGAGTTGTTACAGATGCGTGGAATAAAATGTGTTAATACAAATTCTAAAAGTTTTGGTTATGGTTTTATTTAATTTAAAAATATTAAATATCTCCCTCATAAATTATTACCAATAATGCTGCCTACTTCATAAAACAGCAAATAACTTTTGTGTATCTCTTATTTTTTTTGTAAATTGTAAGCCAATATATCTATATCCCTTTTAATTTCAGAGTAATAGAAATAATGCTATATTTGAAGTTGACATTTTAAGTTGTTAAATAACAAGCAAGAAGTAGTTATTAAAAATTAAGTTGAGGACAGTTGAAATATAAGTCAATAAGAAGAAAGAATTTCCTAGTGATTAAATTAAAAGAGTAAGGGATAAAATTCCCCATAAGAACCAGTTAATGGTGTTGATTGTACAGGTCTCATTATTCCATGAATTATTAATTCATTTTTAAATAAGGAAAGTGCAGATCTTAATTAATTTTTACAAAATGTTTGATGACATTATCAGATGAAGTGTGGATCAATATTATTATCAATTTAATATTCAATGTGATTACAGCTTTTCTTAAAGCTACTTTGGACATCACTTTTAAAATAACATTTATGCTAACTTTTACAGGCTTGTCTGTATAGGTGAGAAATAAACATGAATCACTATCACTATCAATATTGCATATTAATCTAAGCAAACATTATTTCATAACAACATATCTCAACTTGATTTATAAATATTCATAAACTACTACATTTGCTACAAAAACTGACTAAAATAATCAAACTATGAATTATAGTTTATAATTAGTATTATTTTTCACTTTTCAAATTAGTTCTGTAGGCATTATGATATTGAATGTTAGCAGACCTTCTGGGTTTACAATGATACTGATCCCTTGATTGGTTTTGTCAATGTGGTGTAGACCAAGATATAACTGGGAAGGGGGGATCTTAATTGAGCAAATGCCACTGTAAAATTGATCTGTGGGCAAGGAAGTGTGACTTATTTTTAATAATTAACGTTGGAGGACCTGGTCCTGCCTACTGGGGAATGGTGCTATCTGTTGGCCCATTGTCCTAGATTATACTAGAAAGCAGGCTGACCAAGGCATGAGAAGTTATCCAGTAAACAACACTCCTCCATGGCCTCTGCTTTGGTTCCTGCCTCAGTGTTCCTGTCCATTGTGTTCCTTCCCTGACTTCCTTCAGCGATGGCCTGAAAACTTTAAGAAGAAATAAGCACTTTCATCTCCAAGCTGTTTTTCGTTAAGGTGTTTTATCACCATAATAGAAACCCTAATTGAGACAATTGAGTACAGTTTTGTGGCTAGGCAAACACGTGGGATTTGTCTTATGAATCAGAACCGAGAAGTGTTCCTAATGTTCACACATCCATATTTTTCCAGAATGCTGCTTCAGTGCTAAAGTCATTGCATCATAAGTTTCTTCATCAATTTCTGTTAGGTCACAGAATATGGTGCCTATTGTAGTGAGAATTTAATATCATCTCAAAATTAATGACAGGAGTATGCAAATGTGTGTGTATGCTCTATGCATGCATGTTTGTATATTATCTTTGCTTATGAACAAAATCAAGCATCACATTTAATATCTCACAAGTTTTAAAGCAGTTATACGTATTACTATTTTAAACATGAAGTCTTGGAAACCATCAAAGATGAACTCAATTGGTAAGCTGGACTGAGACTAAAAGTTCAACTTTACTCATGATTATTAATTGACTGTACTTTGTTTTCATATCATACTATGGAATGTATAGTGGTGGACATTGAAGTAGAGAATATTTTCTTGAAGTTCCCTCAAGTTCATATTGTGGAATAGGTGGAAAATGACTTTACTTTTTCACTAAAGAAAATATGTATGGAAATATTTTTGTTGAACCAAAATATTTTTGAGTAAGTGACTAGTGTTTGTGTTTAAGTCAGAACGAGGTAAAAACATCTCTAAATCTGATACATAGAAAACCTTCATGAAGCACCTAAGCATTGTTTGCTGGGAGATTCAAGATGGTATAGGGACTACATAAGAAGCTTGGGAAATGCACTTCCTGAAAGGTACCATGATTAATATTAACAGTGTGGCAATGACATTGCTTTTTAATGTTTATATCTCTATGTAGTGTGGAATGCTTTATATATCATCTCTGCTTATGTTAGAATAAATTTAATCATTATAAACATCAAATATGAAGCTTCTCTTTATCATTCTTTGATGTTAGGTGGTTAGAAATATAAACTATATTCACTGCCTTAAATACCTTAGAGTTGCAAAGGTCATGTTTATAAGCATCCCTTCGATTATGAAACTATTCTTCACATAATACAGACTTCTCTCTCTAAAAATATCATTATTGCATATTTCTCATTATTTCAATGAGACAACTTCATAATGATTACTTGTTAATGACATAATTACACCTTGAAAATTCTTTCCTATTTGTGATCAGTAAATGGTGCTTCTAATAGATCACATTAATAATTGACCCCTCAGAGCTTGTATTGGAATGGGAAGTCAGCCAGATCAGGAACACTCATTTTGGAAAGGACACAAGAAAGAATATCATTGGTGGCCATGTAAATAGCCCAAGAATCACTTTACTTATTTCAACATGTTAATTATGTCTCTTAGAGTTATTCTCATTTCACCTTTAAAACCCAGCAGTATTTAACATTAGTAAAACCTTAAAAACAGAAATAAACCTAAAGTATTACAATAAAACAACAATTGTGTCTAATTAGGGTATTGGCCCTTAGAGTTGTTTACTAGAAAACCTTAGAAACTCGATTTTATAAGAATAATGGAAGGTTTTCCAACCATCCTTATTCATCACTTTGGTGAGCATACAGGCTTGAATAAAAAGAGTAGTGTTGGGACTAGAGAGATGCCTAAGAGCAGTGGCTGCTCCTCCAGAGGTCCAGGTTCAATCCTGAGCATCCATATGGTGACTCATAACTGTCTGTAACTCCAGTTCCAGGGGTTGTAATACCAATGTACACGAAATAAAATTAAATAAATTATATAGAAGGAATTGTTCCAAAAAAAAGGATACTGTTTTTGATGTTTGTCCATAACAAAGAGTCCTCATATATATGCATAGATAGTAGTGAAGCTGCATCTGGCTGCCTTTCTATGACGAGGGATGATATGCCTAACCAAGCTCTTATTCTTCTCACAGAAAGAATGTCTGAAACCGTACTACCATTAGCATTTGCTCTTTCAGAGATGGCAATTATAACGCTAGCCAATGACTTATTTAAAATATATTTGCTGGCATGGCTTCTCCTATGTGAAATTTCTGTGATAAGTGGGATGGGATAGCTTAGATCAATCTGAACCCTGTTGAGAGATCTGATGCACTTAGAGCTAAAATTAATTAGGATCCTGTTCATGCCACTTTATCACGGTGACACGGGAACACTTCTTTAAAATACATCCACAGAGTCTGCTTTAGCATAAAATGAAGAGCTTCCTATTCGCTAAGAGTTACAGCATTCAAGCAGCGAGTCAGTGAGAAAGAAGGGCTAACAGCAAAGAAGAGAAAAGATTCGGCGAGGACCCACTGGCAGGCTAGATGGAACAAGGGAGAGGGCGTTAATGGAGGCTTTTGAACCAGATGAGACGTTTCAGGATACAAGGGGGTCATGTCAAAAAGGACAAGCAATGAACAGGTTCAAGGAGGCGGAAAGGTGGGATTAGGGAGGTGAAAAAGGAAACCCACCCAGGCAGCCTCATGCTGGAGAGAGATGATGACAGGGAAGCCAGGGGGCAGCCACGATCAGTGTCCACCTGCCAGTCAATAATTTCTATGAAGAAGCTTTTGTAGAATCAACATGGACCAAGTCACCAAACCCTGGCAATTCTATAATGTACTCTTATTTGAAGAATATGTTCAATTTCTTTGTCAATGAAGACAAGTTTATGATTTTTGTCAGAAACTTTAAGTCTGAGAGATTATATTACAAAATCATTAACAGGAACATGGCTACAAACCTTGGGGGGGGATAAAAACAAACCTATGATAATTATAATAACATATATTTGCTCTTTTTGTTTGGGGGAAATTATTATTTTTAAAAAATATAGGAAACTTCTGGATGACAAAAAAAGAACTACGACGAAGTCCATGGCTGCAGTTACTGAAAGGCCAATTTGATATATATTTCTGAAAAGAGAGAAAAAAAAAGAAACAGGAAGCAATGTGCCAGAGATCAGAACACGGACCACCCTGAATTGAGAACAAAACCTTAGCCCTTCAATCCTGCCTTGTGAGGCATTAAGCTACTCAAATCACCAACAGCTTAAGTTACTAGGATGTAAAATGAGGACCATAATAATCATCATTTATTCATTGAGAGAATGAAAAAAAGTTAATACCAACAAAGCATGGGGAAGTACACACTGCTCTTAGCGGCGGCTGACTACTTATTCCAGACATGAACAAACTTATAATTCAAACTATTGGTTCTGCATTGAAAGTTTAATTCTTATTAACAAAGTAACGAATGAATGTAGTGTGGGTAGAGATAGGAGTATGAATATAACAAAATGTGCTGAATGATTTAATATGAACTCTTATTCTCACTGTTATCCTGGAGAATGTGGGGCTCAGAGGAGTACTCACATACGTGTTTTCACATCATGATTCAATGCATCATCTTCTCCTTTTGATGAGAACAAAACCCCAGAATCAGTCATACGAGTCATTCATTATCAGTTTTCAGCGTAATATTAAAGGCCACAGTTACTAAGCAAGTTCTTGGCATGAGAATAGTCAATTTAAATAGCACAATATGGATAGGATAGATAAAAGAGAGCACATTGCCGCCGGCCATCTTAATTCACTCTTTCCTTTGAATTAAATCCTTGAGTCAGAAAGTAGACGATGGAATGGTTGGAAAATTCTGTTATAATGTCAACCAGTTAAAGGGCCTGCATGGAGAATTCCTACCTGAAACTTCAGAAGTCTTTATGGATGCAACTCAAACTCGTGAATAGAATTCTGATGAATATCTTCCTTTTCCTTAAGCATGGCGGGTCTTGATAAAAATCCTACAGTCTGAACATTTCTTCTTTGCTACATGACTTCTTCCATTTCAAAGGGAGGGCTGTGTTTATTCAACGTCTGAATTTTCTGTCATTGAAACTGATGTAGACTGCTATACCATGCCACTGCTCTGGGCTCTGGGTAAATGACCACTCTAGGAGTATCGCTTAATTTTTAACTACGTTGTTGTCATTGCCCTAAGTCCGTAAGACCTAATGAAATGAGGAGATATGAGACATTTGCATGTGTTATAGTGCTCATGTCAATCTCCCATGGAGAAGTTGTAAGCAATTGGTATGGTCCAGAGGAGACCCCAAGGGAAGGATGGAAAGGAAAACAAAACTATGAAATAAGAGGCAAAGGAACTCATGCAAAGAAAACGTTAGAGTTGTGGAGAAACAACCAGAATCCCATAGCCATAAGGCTGACGGATTCCATTAAGAACAACACCAACAACCAGTGACTAAAGTCGCAGGTCATTTTCAAGACATGAGGAGAAAAGAGCTTGGACTATTACTATGCTTCAGAACATCATATAGAATGCCTTATGATTTATGCAAATAGGATACTAACGTGTTTCAAGTGAACAAATGAGAGGGTATTTATTTGGCCCTGGCTTCGTGTCCACATGCCCATTTTGACTGGGAAGCAATACTCACTGGATCACTGTTATGATTGCTAGACTTTTCAACTCACAGATGTGGGGTAAGATATGAGTACTGCTATCAGCTATGCACACTGTGGCTAAATATTACTCTGTCGTGAATTGTGTTTCTAAGTCAGGCATGTCAGTGTTATATACTGATGAAGTACATAGTGATTAAGGCCAAGGGGATCTTGTTAATTCAGCAGCAAATTAAAATAACATGAATACAATGGTAAATTATTATCCAAATTCTTTGGGAATTCATTTGAAAGAATCATAGTGCCATATTAGTTCATAATGACTAATATTATTATAATTCATATTAAATGATAATATAATGAATGACTTCTTGTTCTGAGATCACATATTCGTGAAAGCGTGTGCTAGCTTTTGACTTGGGAGTGATGGGAGGGAACAAAACCACAGACAGAAACACAACCAATCCTTCTGTTTCCTTATAACTCAACATTTTCTTTTTGAATTGCTTGGCTGGCTTCCTATATGTTTGGACCAGGACATTTTCCATTCTGCTATGATGTTCCAAAAGAACAGAGGTGAGTGTAATAATCTTCTAAAGTGAGTTCTAAGGTTTTGAAGCCCAAAATGTACACGAGGTAATAACATGTTTGCTTTAAGAGCTTTTGAAACCTAAGTACTGACCTCTGTGTGCGCACTAATGCCTGATAATTGAATGTAGACACTGAGGATTGGAAAATAAGGTACTTATGTGGCAAGGATCATATTCAAACCCGCCCTTGTACTAGAGGAGCTCAGTTTATCTGAGATTGTATGTCCTGCCTCAATAATCATAAGCAGTGGGAGATTCCCACTTTCCATAGCGAGGGCAGTACAAATCTTGCTGTAGGTCACCAGAAAGAGAAATAAGAATCAAGGGTGCTGAAGGGGTTCATATGACAGTTGCCCCTGGGAAATGGGTACCAACTCACATCTTGAAGTTTAATGATAAGCTGTGACTTTTTTCTTGCTTACAACATGTGGTATTTTATTGTATTTGCCTAAAGCCAGTTTGGATGGACTCTTTCCACTATGAAGATGGCATATTGATCACTAATCTTGATAGTTTGTACATGGTATTTTCTGTGACATATTTCTTCTGAGGGCTAGCTAAGGCAGAATATGAACTTTTTACTAAACATACAAGCGATGTGATATTGTGGTTCTATTGTTTTAGATTTTAATTTTTTGAGACATTGTCTCAAAATGTAGCTAAGGGTTAACCTCAACTCATGACAATCCCCTAGTCTCATGCATCTGAATCCAGGGTTTATAGCTGGAAGCCACTTTGCCTGTGTAGCTTAAAATTACAACTGCATCCGGTGACAAGCATGAGAATATGACAGGATTGTTAAGATATTTTTCCAAAAACTTTATGATCTAACAAATGACTGCTGATGGAGGTACAAAGAAAGTGGGTATTTGAAATGGGATATAATTTTGGTACATATCTTATGAGTACTAGTGCAATAATGACTAAGAATGTGTAATATATAAATAATTATTTGATAATGCAGTGGTAGATAATTTAAAATTTCAAAGAATCCCTGCTCAGATAAAATGGACATCAAGTATCCTTGCATGCCACAGGTGCATATTTCTCTCTCCTCTCCTCTCCTCTCCTCTCCTCTCCTCTCCTCTCC
>NC_034608.1:65929094-65932172 GCF_900095145.1 Mus pahari
CCCCTCCCTTCCTCTCCCCTCCCCTCCCCTCCCCTATGCATGCACACACAGACACACAGACATACAAACACACACACATACAAAGACAGAGAGAGAGAGAGAGAGAGAGAGAGAGAGAGAGAGAGAGAGAGAGAGAGAGAGAGAGAGATTAAAAACTCAAAACTTAAATGAAATGAAACTTAGCAGCAGCAATGTTTGAACTGGTTGAAAACAAAGATGTGTGGATCCTGTCCAGCTATCATGAATAGAAAGGAGTGGTATGTTTTTCCTATGTTATAGTGAAATTGAAATTAGCCTTCACTCTTTTTGATCTCTGAAGTGGAATCTGACAGTGTACAACGATTTGTTTGTTTAATGACTATGATTTACCACTTTCCAACGAGTCATTTTTTTACTGTGACACTTTTAGGTAAAGAGATGTGTGCCCTCCGTTCAAATGTAGGTCGCTGTCCTTTAGTGAACCTCTGCAAATGATCTTACACATTCAGCGATTTTAAACCTCAAGATATTAACAGCAGTTCCAGCTGCAAGTCTCATATTCCATCCACATCCTTTTGCTGAGTATACCTTTTATTTCACCCCTTCAGGGCATCTCAGATGGTTTGGCTTTCATTTAAACCAAATGGATGAACTTATAGGTGGGGTCAGGTTTTAGGCAAATCTCTTTTTTCCATTTACCTATCCTGTTTTCTACTTTCAAAAAAAAAAAAAAATCAACAGAGTTGGACCACCTGACAATTCCATTGACTTGACTTCTGATAAATAATAATAATAATAATAATAATAATAATAATAATAATAATAATAATGATGATGATGATGCCTAGAATTCTGAGGTACATTTTTTGGGAACTACAGTGGGTAAGAAACTTTTTAAAGTAATTTTTTAAAAACTTTTCTTCAGTGTGTTTTCAGATGAAGTAGTTATTATAACACTCACATTCCTCCTGATGTTTTTGATGGTCTAAGCTCCTGTGTCTTTGCTAGGTTTTGCAGGATCTTTGACCTCCTCTGCAGCGTCCTGGGGTAATTGAACCATAGTTTTGAACTGTTAGCTTGACACCATAGGTGGGTTTGCTTTTTAAAAGAACAACATCATGTTTCTTTTAGGTACAGTTACTAACTCATATTCTGCCTTTGTAGACCGCCGGGTGAAACATGTCTGAGCATCACTGTGCACAGATTGATGAGATAATTATGGTAATGACTTACCGTGGTTGTAGTTGGTATAGCATAATCTTTCATAAGAATTTGGCTAAAGTGAAGTAAATGCCACAGTTACTTGGCATGAAAGACCATATCTTTATATTAATCATTAGAGGCAGACAATGAAAAAAGAGGTTTATTTCTTTTCTATATTAAAAATGTTTCTGCATGTTGCAAATTATTCTACAAACTGAATATGTGTTTTAAAATAATTTTACAAGGTAACAGTAAAATTGGATACTCTTGAGTAATGATATCAAATGAGAAGATATTTAAAATATTTGTTCAGAGAGGTATTAAAGTATTCCAACACAAATAGAGAAGTTTACATGTGACTGACTGCAATTGAATGAGTAATTTCATGGTGACTTCCAAAATACCAATTATTTAGTTTCTTTAGTTACAACCTTTAGGATGCTAAACATCCAGGACTAGGTCTAGGCAGTGGTCAAAAGGCATTCTGAAGAATGTAGGTCTCAGTAGAGATTCCACATTCTTTCCAGAATGTTTGGGAAATCCATTATAAAACCAGGTTTTTTTGACCTAACACAATAATATCAAAATACTATCTTTCTCTTTCTCTCTGTCTGCCTACCTCTCTTCCTTTCACTCTCCCTCCCTCCCTCCCTCTCCCTTCTTCCACACACAGTTGTTGTCTCCCCTCTTCTTTCTTCCTCATACACCATCATCTTTCTCCCTTCTCTCCATCCATCCTTCTCCTTCTTTCCGTCTTCTTTTTTCTTTCCCTTCCTTTGCTTGCCCTCTACCCCATGTATTCCCTGTTATTCACTCAGACTCCTACAGTCTTGAGCCATTTCTTGGAATTAGGAGGGACCTCAAAAAATAATTATCTGTCACATACATGTGCAGTTGAGAAATGGACTCCAGGTATATTATCATTTTACTCAAAATTCCACAGGTAAGAATATTAACATTCCAAATACCTATCTTCAGTGCTTAGGTACATTAGTGTTTTTAAAATGCTATATCATTACTTTGTATTAATTTCTCACACATTTTCTAATGTTTAGTCCTGCAAGCAGCCACCCAAATCTTAGAATATGCTATTAGATTTAAATATTCAATTATTTTATTCAGGTCTGAGTTTTCTTAAAATTTTTGGTACTGTGATTGCAACTAATGAATCATAGAGAAAACTTTGTGATAAGAGCTTGTCTACAGCAGAGGAGGCAATGAAATTCTATTTCAATTATCCATTTAGTGCTTCATTTAATAAATATTTAATACCCTGTGAGTGGCAGGCACTGTAATATGTATATGTAATATGCTGCAAATATCGAAGAGTTGGTGAAGAACGAAAACAGTGCTTCTGCTGATTTCACCTTCAAAGCACAGTTAGAAATGTCCCATGGTTAATATTAGATAGACGGATATATGAGAGAGTCATAAAGAAAGAAAGATGGATGGAGGGATGGATGGATGGAAGGAAGGAAGGAAGGAAGGAAGGAAGGAAGGAAGGAAGGAAGGAAGGAAGGTTTGATAATTGTGATAACTTTACCTCAGTTTAGAGAAGAGTAAAGGTGTGCCTCTTGTTAGGGAATATCAAGATTGGAGTCTCTCTCTATATGATGAACAGAGAAGGCCACGATGACAGAGACCTTAGAGATGGTGATGATGCAGAAAGTGGAAATGAAAGCCAGGCAGAGAGATAAAGGAGGAAATTTCTGGGAGATATGCAACAGGTCTGAAAGCTAAGATGTGCTTAGTCTATTCTAAGAGTATCAGTTTGACAGGAGCTACAAGAATATGAGGAATGCATGTTTCAGGGAGGAGGCTATAGGCTGTTAGATGCCCAGTCCTGATTGCCTGATCACATCAAAGCACATGCTGAAATTTGATGATACTTGGTAT
>NC_034608.1:65932219-65937185 GCF_900095145.1 Mus pahari
CCTCCCTCCCTCCCTCCCTCCCCCCCCCTCTCTTTCTTCCTTCTTTCTTTCTATCCATTCATCCATTGGTTATGGGGACCCACAGAAAGTCCAGAACAAAATTACCTAAACTATTTTAAACGTACCATTCTGACTAGTATGGGACAGGCTGAGAACTCTAAAAGAAAAATGCAAATGATCCCATTTAAAGAATACTAAAAACCATGCAGAGGTTGATAGGAACTTAATGCAAGAAACGGAAAGAAGAATGTGGATATTAGATTCTTTCTGAAGCTTAAAGCAATGGGATTTGTTGATGCTCAGGGTTTGAGATGTAAGTGAGAAGAGTTTGAGGTGCCTCTCTACCTTCTAACTGCGGACGTCTACCAATTATGCCAGCAGGTATACAAGATAAATTTACAGTTTAAAATACAGGTAAAAATGGGATTTATAAGCTTAAGTGTGACTTTAAGTTATCAGACTGGATAAACTTACGTTATGAGTGATGTGATATAGAGACAGAACCAATGTTTGTGTTCTAGGACACTAATCAGAATGAAGGGGAAGTAACTGTTAATGGGAATTAACTAATGAAGGACATAGGATGCTGGAGGCAAACCATGAATAAATGCTGCCCAGGGTACCAAACAAAGATAGTACTGAGAGGAAGAACTGCCCACTTACACAAAGTTTTGCTTATAAAGTAAGATGAGAATCTCTGGGTAACACAGATTTGCCGAAATGAGCTTTGTCCAGAAAGATATTATGAGGTACCAGGCATAGTGGATCTCTAATCCCAGTAGTTATGAATTTAAAGTCAGCCTGGTCTACATAGAGAGTTGCAGACTATCCAGGGATATAAGGGGATATCAGTTTTCTCTAATTCAATGCCATTAGGTATATCAACCACACTCCAGAGCAAGTCATAGGAGTGGTTGACCTGCAGAACAAACTCCATGTTTTATATTGTTTTGATTGTCAGGGGGGCAGGGCTGTATTTGTTTGTTCATTTTTTTTGTCTTGCTGTTATTCTATTTAATTTTCATTTTTTATTTTCATTTGTTTTTGCTTTATATGTTGGGGTAAGAGAGAAATAGTGGGGAGATCATGAACCTGGGAATATTTAGGGAGGGGAAGAACCTGATCAAAACACATTGTATTTAAAAAATAAAAATAAATGGAAAATTTAAAAAGACCTTATGAGGTGTTAGGAGCAAAAATGGATGTTTTATTTATTCATAATAAAAGAAATAAACTTGGCATTAGAGAAAGAAATGGGAAAAGTATTTCCAATATATGCCATTGAAATTGAAATTAAGAGAGAACAGAGTAGATAATTTGGAACGGATAACCAAAACTAATGAAATTTCAAAAACAAAACTAAAAACTAAAACAAAGAAACATGCTATTGTATAAGTTTCTTTAAATACTTACATAAACATATACTTAAAGAGTTTAAGTGAAGTTAAAGCAGTAACAATGTCTTAGAAAATACCATAGGCTAACAAATAATGAACAAATCACCTTGTTTGGGGTTGTTGGCAGGTGGGATCCTACAGCTTCCTGAACATCACAGGCTACTTCTCTTAGTTACAGCCCAGAAACTTCAGGTAAGGCTCCATTGCTGAAGACACTCCATGCTTTAGCCATAGAACAAGAAGGGTGGTACTGACTAGGGCCTTCATCCCTATTGGCTGGTTTTCATAGTGCCTGAACGTACTATGCACTCTATTGGAGAAGTAAACTAATTGCCAATCACAACTGCCTGTGACCACTTCAAGTTACAGTAACAGCTAACCCGGCAAACCTGCCACTGGAGGTAAAAGTGGCATGATGTAACAGGAGTAACAAATATTTTCTGATTGGATTTAGTGCCCACTCCCAAATAAAAGTACTGGGAAACCTATACTGAGCCTCAAACCGGTGGCTTGACAGGGGAACTGACAACTATTAATCTGCCTGGTGAGCACATAATGGAACTATTAACGACTTACCATTGTACCTCGAAATTTAGCCTCATCTAAAGAAGCTTCTTTTTTCAATAGATGTCCCCCAACCCAGAGATCCATACTGATGGAGGTGCAGAATATGAGAGACTACAGAGTGCTCAACTTTAATTGGAGCATCCATATTATATTCTCTCCTTCTAAGACACTGTAATTACTGTAGAAGAATGGGTGGGAAGATTGTAGGAGCCAAAATTGGTGGGTAACTATGGCAAAACAATTCTTTGTGGACACAGCAGAACTGCACATAGGAATGCGCAGAAGTGCAGAAAACTTGCACAAGTTCAAAGCAGAGAAAAACTCCAGCCTGGAGCCGGGAGTTAGGTATAAAACTCGACTTCAAGCTAAGAAGTTACTTAAGCAATTGATAGCTGTTTTAATAGTGGAAGTTATTTTTCTAAGTATGTGGTCCCTGGTAGGTTGATCACATACCAGGGGAAGGCCACACATTCAAAAGTATATGTGCAGCATAGACTGTATTTGATAGGAAGAAATTGACCTACATAGATAAGAAAACACCAACTGATTATACAATACCAAATGGTTAGAATTAAGAGCATAAATGAAACTAATACTTTACAGATAGAGCAAATTATACTTATTCATTTAAGGATTACATGTGTATAAATATAAATATATAAAATTAATAAAAGAGTCAATCAGTTTTAAAGGAGATAGCAAGGAGAGGTATGTGGGAGGTGTGGGGAAGGTAGAAAAGGAAGGTAAAATGATGAAGTTATATTCTAATCTCAGAAAAAATAAGAATGAAAAGAGGAGAGAAAGTTTGGGGGGAAGGGAAGAGGGGTGGACTTCCGGGAGAAGTCTCAGGAAGGGCATTGAACTTAATCAAATTACACTGTACAAAAATTCTCAAAGAACTAATAAAAATGAAGAAGAAGAGATTGGATAGTAATCTCGATCTTAAAATTTGAAGAGAACCTCAAGAGCCATCTGTGCTAGGCGGCGCAGTGCTTCAAGGATATTGAACTGATTGAAAAATTACTGGTGGGAAGTCCAAGACAGATTTTAATGATGGATCATAAATTGCTATGGATGGAGGTGAAGGGTGACATAGTTGGAGAGGACAATTGAAATACAGAAAAAGGAAGGTTATGTTTCCTGATGAGATACTTGTAGAGAAAAGATGTTGCTCTTTCCTGGAATCTGAGACTGTTTGACAAAATTTTTTAAGCCCTGAGATGCAACGAAGAAGAGCCAAACAAAAGCAAAACATTTCAGCCTTAGCATGTGATTCTTTTGTGTGAAATAGATGTCTCATTTAGTGTTGCGCATCCTGCCGTCTCAGTCTCTGAACCTTGAATTACTGTTGTTCTCTGTGTTCATCTTTACAGGAGATGATAGCTTAGACAGAACTGCTCGCAAAGCTCCTGTCTTTCTGTCTTGTTTTTTTTTTTCTTATCTCAACCTGGCACCCTTCTGCTCAGTGTCATCAAAAACAAAGCCATGAACTAGATCCTGAGATACATGGACCAATTAATGATTTTATCAATGACATGCAGACTTTTAGTCTATAAATATGAGGTATCATGAACAAATCAATGTGTGTACATTCAAAGGGCAGATAAAAAGGGACTAAGGACAGTGTTCAAGATTGGTCCAGACACTTAGTTGAAGATTAAACAAATCTAGTATTGAAGGATCTAATTTGGCTCTTGGCTCTGTTGGAGAAGCTCTACAAATTATAGGCTTCCTGGAGCTAGAAAAGGATTTGTGCCTGGCGCTAGAAACAACCCCTGAGCCTCCAGTAGCATGAAGCCATGAGTCTTTTCCAGGGTTTGATTTCTCACCAGTATACACAGAGAGACACTTGGTTCCACCGTGGTTCCTTTGTACTTCCATGGAAGCCTACACACACAGAGGTGGGCTGACATGCTTTGAAGTGAGTGCTTCCCTCCAGCTTTGAAGATCCAATAGCCTCCTTGCTTGCCCATTTTGCAATCTGTTTGAATCCATGCAAATTTCTTCTTCTAATTCTACTAGGGTACATGTGCCTATAGGTTTGATGCCTGGCACATAATAGATGCCCAACAAATACATGTGCTATCTTGGAAAGATTGATCTCACGAGGTGGACACTCTCAGTACATGCATATTTCTCCTTGCACAATTACATGGTAGGATCAAAATAAATGAGCTAAAATTTAAAAGTAAGTAAACATAGGTGATTCTCTACTTCTACACATAACATTTTCTAGACAATATATGTAGAGGACCCAAGATTAGGTTTATAGAGTCACTAATTAGAAAATTGTGCATTTTAAAGCATACAACACAGCATTCAGTTGCTTTCTAACTAGATCTCCCATTTAAGCATGACTTCTGTTTCAACTACTATGCTCTATATTTTATTTCATCTTATTTTCCATTTTCATTCCTATTTTTACCTTTATTGGGAACACTGAGAAGCAGAACCTCAAGGTTTTCCCCTTAAAACACACCTAAGCATTGCATTATGTAGATTACCTCATGTTTATTAAAACAATTCTTTTTTTTGTTTCTAGCTCTTTAAAATTTTTAATTAGTTTTCTTGCAGTATTTCATACATGAAACTCTATTTACATAATTTTATCCCTCTCCCACCTATAATTCTTCCTTTGTCTCCTATCTAAATATCTTTCCTTTAATTATTGTTACATATATCTTATATGTGGATGTAGATGATGTAGCTATAGATGATGTAGATGCAGATGATGCGGATGATATATATGTATATGTTTATGTTAAGTATATATAGTATATGTAGTATATGATGTATATGATGTATATAATATATATGCATATGCGTATGTCTATATAAATACAGCATACAACATCCATTTATTTTTATCACTCCACATCTACCTCTAAATAAGAACAACATCTAACTGAACATTTCAAACCAGGAACTCCTGTATAAATGAACATGTGCTGCTTAGAGTGTGTGTGTGTGTGTGTGTGTGTGTGTGTGTGTGTGTGTGTGTG
>NC_034608.1:65937194-65940078 GCF_900095145.1 Mus pahari
GAGAGAGAGAGAGAGAGAGAGAGAGAGAGAGAGAGAGAGAGAGAGAGAGCACACTGTGGCTGACAGCTCTATCACATATTTTATTTTATATTTGCTTATGTGTTTATGAACAAAATTCCTAACATGCCCAACAATTATGCCTAAGGTATCAAGGTCTAATGAGGACAACTAATCTAAAGACAAAGCATCGAAGTTTGGGCTTTGGTTAGGAAATAAATGTGATGTTTGTGAAGGCAGTTGTGAGATTGAGGCCGAGTACTAATATATGTTACACACTCAATCAGGCAGCAGACAGTATACACACTACATATGCACACACCACACATACACACACACACACACACACACACAAATATTCATTACCTGCACACATCTTGTATGATCTTATTATGCATTTAATTTTTCATAGTGTAAGAATGAGTTTCAAACGCATGAGTTATTTGCCCTGGGTCATAAAGACAACCCCTGGTGAATCCGGTGGCCCAGTTCTCTGTTAAGGTACCAACAACTACAAGGTATTTTGGGTGATCTATTACATAACCTGAAGGCAACACAAATTGGCTACAGGGGTTCTCATCTTCAGGCACTTTGATCCTTGGGATTTTGTCATGCTGTAGCAATTTCCTGGCAGGGAAGAACAATTAGGTTCCCATGAAATACCCTGGCATCTGTCCATCCCTCATGAATGGAGCATGACATACCCCCTCCACAGTCATCACAGAAGACACGCTGGGTTAAGGCTAATATGTTCTTTTAATAGTTACTTCTGGAAGCCAACCAAGAGCAGCCATCATTTGAATTTGGCATGATTTCATTGATGCTTGTTGCTCATAATTTCATTATTCTCCAGATGTTAACATATTTTTCTGTGATACTAATTTTTTTTTGCCAATTAACTCTTGTCAGATTTGTGAGGCAGTTCTCTCTTGGATTATTTATTTGTACATGGATTTGTCTAAGATGTAAGCTTCCAGGGGAGACTGAATCTTCAATGGATCAAATATGGTGAATCTAGAAGAGTATGTAGTTATCAACACTGGCATGTCTAATGAATATGTAAAAGAATATATATATACACACACACATATATATATATATATGTATATATATACATATATATATATTTATATATATATATATATATATATATATATATATGTAAGATATTAAACCAGGATATCTAAATATATTTTTAGTAATTAGAGAATAACAGTAGAAGTTAATTCTTATGTTTCCTCTAGCAAGTTTATATAGTAAAAACTGAATGTCAAAAGCCATTTATTCATATCAGGATCTAATAAAACAAATAATTTTTAAAATATTAACATCAGTGTACAAAAAAACTCTTGCTAAAAATCTTCCTATTTTTCTTTTTTCTTTTTTTCATTTCATGCTTTTTCTTTCTTTTTTAAAATTTATTTATTTATTTATTTATTATTTTCTTTATTTACATATCAAATGCTATCCCGAAAGTTCCCTATATGGCCCCCCCTTGCCCCTACTCCCACTACTTGGCCCTGGCCTTCCCCTGTGTTGGGTCATATAAAGTTTACAAGACCATTCTTTTCAATTAAAAATAGTACTCTGAATAATCCTCGTATTATGCATTTCACCTCTTGGGTCTGTGTGCTTCATTAACTGTCAATTTGTTACCTTAATTTTAATCAATCCCTACAAAATAAAATTAAAATTTTAAAGCCTTCTTTCATTTCTTTTGACTAGATTCATATCTTTGGTGATTTAAAATTGTGACTCCTGTTAGCCTGTCTTCCTTCTGAAGTGCTGAATGTTAAGTAGACGTCTTTTTTTTGGGGGGGGGGGGCGTGGGGGGGTGGGTAGGAGAGGCACCAGCAGGCATTGTGGTATGTCTGGTATATATTGAAACTGTCCTCTTGTTGTCTGTCTGAGCAACTGAAGCCCACAGAAGAGTGGCATGAAATGTGTAGGAAGTACTGGCTGTAGCTGCTGTTGGCTGGACGTTGGATGATGTTATCATGTGAAGAGCCTCTGCCCTATGCAAATAGGAAACTCCTTTTCAATTCAAGGTCCCAGCTTGAAGGGCGACCCCTCCCTGCCAAAGCAGGCTCAGCATTCCTCATGGATACAATTTGCAATAAGAAAAGGCAGCTACCTCCATAGAGGACACTGAGCCTGTAACCTACACAGTGTCAAAAAGAAAGGGCCACAGTGCATACTAATGGCTAATGTGGCTAACCACAGAAAGCAACAGCTTTAGTTGAATAAACTGGAATGAAAAGATTTAAATTGTCATAAACTAAGAAGTGGTCTGGCCAGCTCTACCCAGGGATTGGGGTGGGGCAAAGATTCAGAGCAGATCCTTTTAAAATGCTCCTTTCTTGAGAAAAGTAGAGGGACCATAAAGCCAATCAATCAGTGAGCTTCTGTTCTGAAACTTTTACTTGTGGTATTAAATCTGCTATTCTAAATTTCTGAATGGCCAGGAAGTGCCTATTTAATTCATAATATGGACATTCTTTGCCCAGAATGATCAATAATACAGAAAGATCTTTTCTGTATTCTTTTTGTGTGTTCTACTCTGGGCTAGGACATTGCAAATGTGTACATGTGTGCATGAATCTGCTGGGGGTGCTTTAAAAATGCAGGCTCTGAGGCTGAGGTCTGGGGTATCCCTTAGAAGACTCCCTATCATCTCTACCAAGCTTCCTATAAATACAGTTGGTGGATTATCTCAAGAAGCAAGGTTTTAGGTTATAAAATCTTGTATATGGATGCAAATATATTCCTAATATATTCCCAGTTTCTCAGGGATCTTTAGTATATTACCAATTGTTCCCCATAAACCAAGTCAACATGAGTGGGTCTCCCCTCTCCCCTCTCCCCTCTCCCCTCTCCCCTCTCCCCT